>NC_057801.1:603373827-603674745 GCF_018294505.1 Triticum aestivum
AGGACCCCGTGGCGTTGCCTCTGGATGAGCAGGACGACCCCGTGGAGGGCTGCATGAACAGTAAACGGTGAAGTGGTGCCCGTGGAGGGGTGGTTGAACAGTAGCCGGTGGAGTAGCGCACGGTGGATGCTGGACGTACAGGAGCCCGTGGAGGCTGGAGGAGGTCGACGATAGCCCGTGGAGGCTGGAGGAGGTCGACGGTGGAGATGAACAGTATCCCGTGGAGTCCCATTTTGCGGTAAGCGACACCCCTCCCGATGAATAGGACCCCCGTTTCGACCGTAGCGCTCCAACACAAGTCCGTTTCGTCCGTTTTGCGGTACGCCACACCCCTCCCGATCAACAGGACCTTGTTTCGACCGTAGGAGGTCCGTTTCCTCCATTTTACGGTACGCCAGACCCCTCCCGATGAACAGGATCTTGTTTTGAACGTGGCCGGTCAAACACAAGGCCGTTTCCTCCGTTCTGCGGTACGCCAGGCCTCGTTTCCATCGCCTGTTCCGTCCAAGCCCTCCCAATGAACACGACGACGCATTCCATTCCGACCCAGCCGGTTGGCTCCCACGCATTCCGTTGCCTCCCGATGAACACGACACATTCCGTTGCCTCCCGATGAACACGACGCATTCCATTGCCTCCCCATGAACACGACGACGACGCTGTTTCTCCGTTCTGACCCAGCCATGTACACGAGCGATGGTCGTACGTATGCGCGAGTAGGCGTTCGAGACCCCGCCCGTATGTACACATATGTGGCCGTATTTTCTTTCTTGCACATTGGCCACTGTACGTACGTGTACATGCTACATGTGCGCCTCTACTACGACACGTACGCGCCTCTACTATGACACGTGCACGCCTCTAC
This sequence comes from Triticum aestivum, assembly GCF_018294505.1. Classification (NCBI taxonomy): domain Eukaryota; kingdom Viridiplantae; phylum Streptophyta; class Magnoliopsida; order Poales; family Poaceae; genus Triticum; species Triticum aestivum. The sequence goes on from NC_057801.1 coordinate 603,374,693, forward strand.
ATCGACCAGTATATATGCACGTACACGTTCGCGACCAAAATGACAATGCTACGTACACTTCGACCAAGTGGGTCCCGACTGTCAGGCACTTCCTTGCATGCGAAGATGTAGCTGGTGGGTCCTAGCAGTCAGGGGGGAGAATCGGATTTTTTTTCTTTTGCCCGGACGCACTTTCTTGCGTGCGAAGGTGTAGCTGGTGGGTCCCAGCAGTCAGGGGGAAATGTTTTTTTTTTCACAAAATATGGTGGCCCGTCCGGTGGGTCCCTGCTGTCATGTGGAGGAATCATTATTTTCCACGTAATAAGGAGGCACTTCCTTGCTGCGGTCGTGGACCCAGCTGCCAGCCTCTCCACATACAGTCCACGTCCGATGGAAGTCGTTCCTTGACCATGTTGACCACACCGCGCCGAGAGCACCAGGGCGGTGGACGATGGTGAGGCTAGGAAGGGGACGACACGGAGCCGGGGAAGACACAGCAGTGGATGCCCACGTGTAGAGGAGTATGAGGGTTCACTCGTTTGGCTGCGGTGTGAGGCTGCTGTCGCCGCAGAATAACAGGGGGTGTGGGTGCGTAGAGGGATGGCCTGGCCAGCGGTGGGAGTAGTAGGGGGCGGTGAGGCCTCTGCGGCATCATAGCCGGCCATGGGCGGCAGGAGCAGGCGGCACGATCAGTGCTGCTTTGGGCGGCTGGAGCAAGAAGACCAGAGGTTAAAGAAGCACCACGACCATTGGATGGATATCGTACGGTCACTAGAGCTAGAATCGTTCATATATTGACTAAAGTTGACAAAGGCCTCCTTCCCAGTCAACTTAGTAGGCCCACAAGTCAGCCTCCCACCAAGGTGGGTCCCAGCTAGCAGGGGGTATTCATTTTTTTGTGCATAATAAGGAGGCACTTCCGGTGGGTCCGAGCTGACAGCGGGGGGGGGACGTTTTTTCACTAAATACGGTGGCCCGTCCGGTGGGTTCCAGCTGTCAGGGGGAAATGTTTTTTTCGCAAAATACTGGTGGCTCATCCGGTGGGTCCCTGCTGTCAGGTGGAGGAATAATTATTTTCCGCATAATAAGGAGGCACTTCCTTGCGGCTGCCGTGGACCCAGTTGTCAGCCTCTCCACGTACAATACTCTTCTGATGGAAGTCGGTCGTTGACCACATTAACCACGCCGCACCGAGAGCACCACGGTGGTGGACGACGGCGAGGCCTGGGAAGGGGACGATGCAGAACCGAGCAAGACGCGGAAGTGGAAGCCCGCGCGGAGAGGAGTATGAGGGTTCCCCGGTTCGACTGCGGTGTGAGCCTTCCATCGCCGCAGAATAACAGGGGGTGTGGGTGAGTATAGGGATGCCCTGGCCAGCGGTGAGAGTAGTAGGGGGCGCTGAGGCCTGCGCGGCAGCATAGCCGGCCATGGGAGGTGGGAGCAGGCGGTCCCGCCGGCGCTGCTTTGGCGGCTAGAGCAACAAGATCAGAGATTGAAGAAACACGACGGCTGTTGGATTGACATCCAACGGTTACATCTACTAGAATCGTTTGTTGATGTATATAATAACTAAAAAAATCTTGCATACGCGTCAACTAAATAGGCCCACAAGTCAGGCCACTCCCTCTCTTTTTAATAATTTATATATAGCTCATGGTAACTTCTTATGAAATTTATTGCAGTCGTTTTTTTGGTTGGCCAGGGCCAATTTCGCATATTTTTGTGGGTTCCAAACTATTTTTAATACCGAAATGTCGAGCCAGATTTAAAGTACTTTCAAGATATGTTTAAATTAGGTTAATGCCTAGTGAAATAGGAATCTGTAAATGTGAAAAAATTCAGAAATTATAAAGTAATTGCCAATTTGTCATCTTGTTTTATATTTACAACCCATTTCATATTACTTTCAAGATTTGCAGGCGTCTTGAAAGAGTTGCTGCCCATCAGGGTGTAGAAAAATAAGTAGGCCTGGATTGGGTATTCTTCAGAAAAAATAAACTGGGCTCATTTTCACAAAGAAAAAATAGCTGGGCTAGTCACATGGTGAACATAAAATATAAGCCTGGGCTAGACGGGCCACAACCTAGTTCAAACCCTGCTCCGTCTCAACAATAACAAAAAAATACTACTCGAGTAGCTACGTCCCAGGTGTCAGCCGATCTTGTGTTGTTCTCTTGTCTATTGACTATATACGCTCACAATGTCGTGGGTCCCAGATGTCAGGAAAACACTAGGAGGAAGCATTTTATTTTTCCATACACTGACGTGGTGGGCCCCTACTGTCATCCTCTCCACGTGCTTTTGCCGATTCCTGTTGTTTGTTGACCATGTTGACAACGCGAGAGGGCGGCGCGGCGGCGAGCGCACCAAAGCGCGCGGAGGACGTCGGCGTTAATGATTTAGGAGACGATGGGGCGGTGATGCATGCGCTGAGGCGCAATGAGCCGTGGGAGGCGGAAGCAGGCGGCCCTGCCGGTGCTGGTTTGGTTTTGGCGGCTGGAGGAAGACAAGACTGAAGAAATATGACAGACTATAAAAGCAACAGGAATACTTAACAACCTTAACTGAAACCAGCACGGGCACTTAACAACCAAAGCTGAAAGCAGTATGAGTACTTATACAGGTTCAACCGTACAAAGCACGCCTCGAACAGTGCTACTTTGCCTACAGTTAACCAAGGGTGAGGCCGCCAAGCCCCAGGACAAGGCCCAGGCGCCACCCTGCGCATCCACAACCTTCTGAAAGCGGCTCATCTCGTAATTTGGTCAATAAATAGGATATTCGCTTTAGAGCCATGGAAAAGCATGACCATAATCTTCTATCCCATTCTCCAAGATGGACAAGCCTTCATTATTTGAGACCACCCACGAATAAGTATCTTTTCACCTCCAAGGAGAATTGAGTAGGTCGACATAAACATCATGTTGTGACCAAGCGCAAGTCTGACCCGACCATGGCCAGGCATCTGTATAGGAACAATAGAACTAGGCAATTCCTGTTTCAAAAAGATCACATCTGTAAAACTGTGTATAAGCAATAGTTTATGAACAACATATATAACAGAAAACAGCTCGTACCATAAGTTTCTCGACACAGTTGGACCTGTTCAACGAGTGCAGCAGTGGCACACATATCCCACGTGGCCTTCCACCATTGAAATGCCCCACAAGGACCTCAAGACAATCAATAAAGTGTAGGAACTTGTGGATGTCGATCCAGTCAACTTCAGTGCCATCAGTAACAACCAAGTTATTACAAAGTAACAAACGAGCAGACTGCTTAACTCTGAAAAACCTACACGTGCCACCAATTATAAGAAAATATTAGTTAGAAGTAGCATCTTCGTGAGAGATTCGTTGCTACTTCTAAAGTAATCGAGGCAACAAGCAAGAACCAGATACAACGACATCGGGGTGGAAGATTGCAGTGAAGATGAGACCAGGTTCTGCTATTTCCATCAACATTTGTGCGCCAACTTTCAGTCTATAACACTTGAGAAAGTTTATCCAAGTTCAGCCATAAAAAAAGCAGCGATCTTCTTGGTTCATGAACCCAACTTGGAACTTATACCCATGACTTGTCTTCACTGTGACCATTAAACTAGTGTATTCAGTTATGGCAAGGCCGAGCATCTTGAGTACATGTGTTCTGGTAGAGCAAATAATACACTGCAGGAAAAATAATATGAGAACACAACATGTTAAAAAAAACCACCCTCCCGGATAGAAAAGAGGATTCTATGAACATATTGTGCGTGTTTCAAAATTCTGTTTTAGGATGAGAAGGAGCAAGTGTGGCATCTCGCCGAGGGCGCAGAAACCTGTAGGGTACTCGCACTTTGGGCACTGCAAATGAAACACACTAGATTCAGTAGGAAGAAAAATGCATCAACGGTGGCAGCTGCCATCCTAGGATTACCTACGACCAAGGGACTTGGATTTATCGGGGATGGATGAAGAATTCGTACCTAGTTCTCCATGAGAAAACCCTATGCAATTGCCGAGAGGGGTTTTTCTCTGAACAAGTAGATGAGGGAGAATGGGATTCAGGCCCAGTAAAATATTGCCGCTTCATCCATCCAGCTTACTGCTAAAGGTGGAAATGGGGGGGGGTTGTGATTTGATGGCTCATTGGGCATTACTGCGGCGCTACGACCGGGGTGTGTCTACCGTGAAGTTGTGCACTATAATTTGTGCATATGGCACGTGGACCCCGTTGCTGGTTGCCCCACATATCAGCGAAAGGAAGTAGAAAGGCAGGAGTAACTAGTTACACATAAATATATATTTTGACAGAGAGATACTCCCTCTGTAAAGAAATATACAAATCTTTTTATCACAGACAGGCTGACCTTACTGAGAAATATACTCCCTCTGCAATGCACGGGCATTATGGGGGTTCGGCTGAGAATATAATAATCAGAGGGGCTCATGGTTCTAGACTTTGGGCCGCATGCCGACCTTGCATGTTTGGGGGGCCATGTGTTCTACCTCAGTGCTTTTCATATTGCAAGTGATCGGTACGGCGCTGGTTTTAGATGATGTCGCAAGGCGAATACACAAAATTAAATAAAGCACATCAGCTGTTGGAATGAAATCGAACGACAGTTCCTAACCAGCAATTAGAGTTGCAATTCTATCAATGATATACCATGTGATAAATAATACTGATGTACTACTTATACACACAGGACACTTGTTTCACCATGCCAGATTATTACATCTAAATCTCTGGGAGGATAGATCAGTTCGGCAGTTACGTGCTACCACTGAAGAATTCCAAAGTTGATTTGGACCAGCTCTCCTTGCTGAGAAAGTTCGATTTTGACATCATCCCCTACCGCAAGATATGATTTAGATTTGAACATTGACCATCCTTTAGCATCAATCATCATGCGGCCATCCTTTGTACTTACAGTATATTGAGCAGGTTCATTCACACCAAGGCTGCAAATGGTAAGAGAAACTTGACCGCGGTCACCTGGATTGTTGAACGACTCCCTCGCTGCTCTAGGAATTCTCTGTTTGCAAACAAGAAGACATACCCAAACAGTTAGATCAACACAGTGAATCATGTGAAACAACATGGAAAGAAAAAATAACAAAGCACTTGGGCGGCCAATGCTTACCAAGAAGGTGGACATGTCGGTTTTTGCAAGGACTTTGGTATATGACGTGCGAACTACAGCCCAGTCTGTTGCCGGTGCAACTGCACGGGCCGGAGCAGATGCAAGTGCAAGTGTTGGTGCAGGTGCCGAAGCCGCTGCTGCTGCCGGAGATGGTGCTCCTTGTAGAGAAGGTGCCGGTGTCAGAGCAGGTGGCTGTGTTGATGCCCGATCCTCCGGTAGATTAGACTGATCCGCTGACGCGGTCAGTGCCCAATCCTCAGCTAGATCAGACTGAGCTGCTGCCGCTGTCAGTGCTAGAGCAACTGTTGGTCCTCGATCCGCTGCTGAAGGTGGTACGATGTGCGAGACATCGGCGATCGTGTCTGGTCTGCTATGATCAGCTTTCTAACTTGACTAGGATCCGTGACCGTGATCCAATTTTTTTCTTCATTTCTTTTAAATGCGAGAAGGACTAATTATGGCATTTTTGTTAATCCAAACTACAGTTCATCATAGGGATTCAGCTTGTACTCAGACAACAGACTGATCCAATTTTTTCCAGTAATATAAGTGATGGACAGTGCCTTCATTACTGACACGCCATAAGAAGTGAAACCTGCAAAAATAGCCATCGTAGAGCAAACCAAACGGTTTATTCTGTGATGAATGTCACATGGCAAAACCTGCATCATAAAATTGCAGGAAAAGAAAGAAAACATGACATTAAATCAATAAGATTTAGACAGTAAATCAATAAGATTTACTTGATGTGACACGAGTGAATCCTTACCAGGAAATCACTACGTTGAAGTACTAAACAGAAGATTGATCGTCCAACTACGGGTGGCATGCAGGGGCCCCGCCTACTCTCACAAGCAGGACAGTCCAAAGGTCATAACAAATTGTATGGACCGAACATCCATGGGACTGGAAATCCTGGTGGGTGTGATAAACCCTACAATGCATACAAATATTAGAGTGTAACTGTCGTGGAATTGTCACGTCAGATGTCCTCGTGAAAGGACTTAGTTGTGGAGCCATCGCACCTAGGAAGCTTGAAGGGGTTAATCTGGACAAAGGACACGAGAGGTTTTATACTAGTTCGGCCCCTTATGGTGAAGGTAAGGCCTACGTCTAGTTGGGTTGGTATTGATGTTTCAATGACCAGGGAGCGAGATACGCTATGCCTGGCTCTCGATGAGTTGTTTCCTGCCCTAAGCCGCCAGCGGGTCGTCCCCTTATATACATGGGTCGATGCCCTGCGGCTTACAGAGTCCCGACCGGCCTATAAACAATGTCCGGCTCGGTGACTAGTTAAGTCTACCTTATGATACAAGTAATATTATTACAGTGGTTTACTACAACGGGCCTTAAGTCGCCTGCGGGCCTTAAGCTCTCTACGAACTGCCATCTTCATACTTTGGTCTTGGGCTTCTCTCTGGTGAGTCCTCTTTGCATAACCCGGCCCCTCCTGGGCGGCTTACACAAATAGTTACATCCCCAACATTAGGCCCCAGATTGATTTGAACCTGTTCATGTCAATCTTAAAATACCTTATGGACTGTCCTGCAGTCTTTTGTCTTGAACGAAGAATTTTAACCCGCCATGACGTCATCATCTGGATCCGGGTTAAATCATCATGACGTCGTCTTCAATAAAAATTAATTTTTACTCCGTCATATCTTGAACGGATCTTTGTCTTTACTAACCATCCCGAAAATCGAGGTGCCAGAGCCGCTGGATAATAAATGTTATCTCCTCGTCTTTCGCGCCCTCTTGGTCAGTCTTCCCTTATAAATAGGGCGACCTAGGTCTTTCCCCAGTCATCTTCTTCCTCTTGCCTCTTCCCGAGCTCTGCATGAACTTCGAGTGCATGAACTTCTATGCCCTGTTTTAGGTCTAGAATTTTTTTCTTTTCAGAGCAATATTTTGATCCAGATTAATAACTGTTAGCTGTGAAACTTGCTTTTATCACCCAGAAAACCTCTTCTGGTAAATGCCCTGAAACATAACTGTCGAGATGTTCGGCTTAAATAAATGACACAGAACCTTGATTGCTCCTCATGACCCGGAAATTTTTTGAATTGCACTTGATACTTGTAGCGGCTTAAATATTGTTGCACACTCATCCTTATATCATTAGGCCCCTCATTAAGCCGCCACTTTAAATGATCAAGATTTTCCTCCCAGGTTAAAATTGAACCGGATCTTCTTGTTTTTCCATAGGCCAATTGCTGTGATGGCTCCTAAGGCTACCAAGGCCCCTGTAACTTGCAATTGGGTTCCATCCATAGTGACCTATAGCAAACTAGCTGAGTTTGGAAAGTTTGGGCATCTACCAAAAAAGGACGTCATGTCGTACCGTGCCCCTAACCCGTCTGAAGAAAAGCCTCACCCCAAAGCAGGGGAAGTAATATTTTTTACGGATCATATGAGCCGTGGGTTTGCTCCTCCCGGCTCAAAATTCTTCAGAGTGGTTTTAAATTTCTTTGACCTTAGACCTCAAGACATCGGACCCAATTCCGTGTCAAATATTTGCAATTTTCAAGTCTTCTGCGAGGTGTACCTGCGAGTTTTACATGAACCGGCAAAATGAACGTGCCAACAGGCCCAGTCTTGAGCTTGGCGGCATCTCAATCCAGCGACGGAGAGACTATCTTGTCCCTTATGTTGAGTTGCCGAGTCACCCCAAATCTTGGAACCAGACGTGGTTCTACTGTCAAGACACTTCTCCGGCTGATGAAAAACCTCTGCCCGGCTTTCGCGCCCTGTGCCTTGAGTCTAATCATCCGCTACCAGACAAGTTGACAACCCTTGAACGCGTGCCTCTCAATTCCACCATCAAGAAAATAAAAGCTCTCTTGGGAAATGGCTTAAATGGCATCGATCTGGTACGAGTCTTGGTTACTTGGCGTATACTTCCATTAAGCCGCCGTCCCGGCTTAATGTGTACTTATACTAGAGAAAAGACTGATCCGCTACGCCATAGACCTGACGACTTACCAGATGACGTGGTGGATGCTACAACCCAGTCACTGCTGAAGGAGGGCACTGTGACAAGCAACGCCTTCGGCTTACTTCCATTTTACAAGAATAACCCGGCCCCTGCAGTAAGTTATCAATCGTAACAAATGTTTACGGATACATTTTACCTTTCTTGATACTCATAAATCTTTAACTTTTTCCACAGGCCGGTGATGACTTCTGGAAAGCCAAATATGACCATGAAGCTGCCAAACAAGCCAGGACAACCAAGAAAGCTGAAAGGAAAGCTGCCAACGTAGGAACCTCAAAGAAGAAGAAGCCCAGCGCCTCCAACTTACTTAGATTGGAGGATAGCTCTTCGGATGAGGAAGAGGTATTCTTTAAATTTTCTTAAATCCCTTGTTATCACCTGTCTGACATTTTATCCCTTCAGGAGGATACAGGGAACAACCGAGCAGCCAATGAAGAGGTAACTATAATCTCCTCCGACTCAGAGCCTTTGCCAAAGCAAAAGATCCGAAGGGTGACCCGAAAAGTAAGATTTTCACATGCACTTGCTTATCAAGATCCTCAATTTCTTTTGAAGCAACAACAGCTTGAGAGCCGGAGGCAGACCCGGAACAACAAGGATGCAGAACTCTCCTCCGGCTTACCTGACGTAACTAGGAAGCATCGGACTGAGGTTATCTCCGATTTACGTTCTGTTTTACCTTTAGCGGGCTTAATTCGTCATCCTCTCAATTCGTCCGACTCCAATTATCAGGATACTTCTCCTTCTTCCGGTGAATCCATGCAGTCAAACATGCCGACTTTCAAAACAGCTCCCAGGTAATGCAACTTTTCTTACTTTAAACTTTTCCATACTTATACGTTGATACTCATCCTTCAATTTTGATTGACAGCCTGTAAGTGAAGCCCAGCAAGAGGGCAAAGAACAAACCATCCCGAGACCCGGTGGTCACTATTGACTCGTCCGTTCCTAACAGCTCCACTCATCAGCCACCACCTGAACCGGCTTTCGGTATTCCGGTGTCAACCTCTGACCCGCCTGCAGGAGACATTGTCCACGATTCTGATAACCCGGAAATTCCTAGCCCGGTCCAGACGAATGAACCGGAAGTTGAGATTGTGAAGTCTCAGTTTGTTGAACCAGGACGGCCTACCGTCCTTGCCAAATGTACCGCCAAGGAAGAATTTGCCCAACGCCGAAGGGCCAAGCAGGACATTACTGATTATACTCACTTAAGCATTGGTGATATAGTCTCGGGCTATCTGAATCAAGTGCATAATAGCCGTGACCTGGAAATTGACATGGTGAAACAAATACAGCACAAATCTGAGGTATTACTTATACTGTTTACCTGAGTCTTACATACTGTACCAGCCCCCAAGTCTATTGCTTATTGAACAAATATGCTGTAGACTTTAGAAATTGGCTTTACCTCTTAACTTATCCGGCTCAAAAAGAATTAACTTAACCCGGTTATAACATAAGGCTTTTAAATTTGCAATACACATTAGCCCCCAATTGTCAAGTATCTTTACTTGTAAGGTGCTTGAGACTTGAATATATGTGACCCGGCAAGAGAAAGGTTTACAATTCTTCAGTATACATTAGCCCCCAAGTGTCAAGTATCTTTACTTGTAAGGTGCTTGAGACTTTTAATGTTACCTTATAATCCTTACCATAACCTGGTGTCAATGCAGGCTGCCATAAGGAAGTTTGAATCCGAGCTTGTGTTCTTGAAGAGTCGTCTGGAAACTCAAGAACTTGAGACACAGAAGGCTAACTCCAAATTTGAATTCAGTGTCTCTGAAAATGAGAAACTAAAGAACGAATTTGAGTCGGTGAAGAAAACTTGGGCCGATGAAAAGGCTTCCTTAGTGACTCGGTTCGAGATGGCAGAAGCATCTCTTGCCGAGGCAACAACCGAACTGTCTGACTTAAAGCGGCAGATATCCCAAATGGTCTCAGCCATCTTCGGTAAGCCACCCTGAAAAACCCTTAAACATCGCAATCTTCCAAGGATTATTGTGATAATTATCTCCGGCTTATTGTTATGCTTGTGACCACACAGGCCCCAGGAGTACCAACCTCAAGCAGAACATGCTGATCAAGCTCAAGGCGGTTTATACCCTTGTGGAGCAGCTGTACTCCGGGTCACAACGTGCTTTGGCCGTTGTAGCCTTATGAAATACCCCTCCTTGCCTCCTACAAGATGTGTTGAAGCACCTCGCAGTGCTACCTCAACGGATTAAGGACTTAAGGCAGGCATCTATAAGAGCCGGAGCCGTGGCTGCTTTAAGCCGGGCAAAGGCATGGGTGCCAGAACTTGACTTGGCTGATCTTACTCTTGGATATCCAAGCCTAAAGGAGGATGGATCTGTATTTGATGATCAAGACTTCACTGCCTCTGTCAAAGTCGTTCGTCCCTTGGCGACTCTCATTGGCAACGATACTGATCTCACTAAGTATTCGCCGGGCTATGATAGCGAGAACCGGAGAATCCCAAACATTCTGTATGACCAAGTCAGCCTGATCCCTCCAACGCGTAAGCATACCTTTGCCCCTGAAGTAGACCCGGCCGGGTTAATAGATGCTGAGGCTGAATTTGAAGCCTTGAGCGGCATTGACTGGGCCTCATCCACCTTCCAGGATGAAGCAACCGACGGAGAGGCGGAGAAGGATAATCGGGAACCATCAAGCCCGCCACAGGAATAAACCGCCGGGCATTTTAACCTTTGCCAAAACAATGCTTTCACTTTATTCAGGCTCGGGGAGTCTTGTAATAGGATAGAAAAACTTCTCAATTTTGTCATGCCTTCGCGCATGTTTATGGTGCTTAATACTTTCATAAGCCGCCATTGCCTAGCTTATGTTGACCATTTGCCTCCCTGATGTTCAATTTACTTGTCTTATCCTGCACATAAAACAAACAAATCCCTTGGCGGTTTATCACACCAGGTGTCACATAAGGTATTTGTAACCCGGAAACGAACCAAAGGCACCCTACACAGGCTAGTTTACAACTACATTGTTGCTAAACATAAACCTAATAGCATGCGTGTAATTCCTTGATAACCTTTCCTGCTTATTTGATGCTCACCTGGTACTTAATAACGAAGTGTGACCAATTTTAAACCGGAAAGACAAAAAACATCTCATAATGTTTTCCCAAAGTCTCAAGATAATCAAATAATTTACAGGCTTCTGATTCGAATGCGATCAGTAAACCGTTCCAAAAGGGTTAAGCTAAGATTCGGATACGATCATATAGCCCCCAGTTGCTTGGCAATGCCGATCAAGTGGGTATCGACAGCTATGTTCTCTTTGGTTCGAATACGACCTATGTTTGAACAGGAAGCCCCCAAGCGTATATGATCCACGTCAGACCCAAAAGGGGTCAAGCTGTGATTCAAATATGATCAAGAAGCCCCCAAGTAGGTTTGGCAGTATGCCAATCAAGTGGGTATCGACAGCTATGTTCTCTTTGGTTCGGGTACGACCCATGTTTGAACAGGAAGCCCCCAAGTGATCATGGCTAGATTCAGATATGATCATAAGCCGGTCCAAAGGGAAAGCCGGATTCAGATATGATCCGGTCCCTGTTGGTTGTTTCCACCACCTGTCAAAAAGACATATACAGTTTTTGAGGGTGAAAAAAGGACAAAGGTCCTGCTTTATTACTTTATATAATATGTACATTGTCAAAAAACATATATATCATAAGAGCCAGTGGCTCAAGTACAGTAAAACCGAAGATGGGTTATTCCCCATGGCCAAATATCACTACTTAGCAAAACTGCCTAGACTCCATAAACTATGAAGAAAGGTGTATAACCCACCGGATCGAGGCCACTTACCCTTATGCCTCTGATTGTTACCTTGTGTATTAACGTTGGCCATAAGTTCCGGGTTGTCATCCGCTTTACGCTTATTGCTATTTTGATTCTCCGGGTTGTGTTGCTGGCCCTTTCTACTGTCATTCCGTTTTCCCTTCCCTGTCTTTTCACCATCAGACTCGGGACCCTTGGTACTATCAGAATCGGCATATTTGACCAGAGCCGCCATTAGCGTACCCATATCCTTGCAGTCACGTTTAAGGCGCCCCAATTTCCTCTTTAGCGACTTGAAGCTGCAATTCTTTTCCAATATAAGGACTGCTGAGCCGGCATCCATCTTATCAGATAAATGAATTATCTCCCTAACCCGGCTTACCCAATGGGTGGTAGATTCACCTTCACCCTGCTTACAATTCGTCAAATCCACGACCGTCATAGATTGCTTACAGGTGTCTCTGAAGTTCCGGATGAAACGGGCCTTTAACTCCTCCCACGAACCAATGGAATTAGGTGGTAAACCTTTTAGACAAGATCGGGTTGTTCCATCTAACATCATGGTGAAGTATTTAGCCATTGCCGCGTCACTGACCTCCAACAGTTCCATGGCCATCTCATAACTCTCGATCCATGCTTCAGGCTGTAAGTTGGCCATGTAATTCGGCACCTTTCGAGGTCCCTTGAAATCTTTGGGCAGGGGTACATTGCGCAAAGCCGGTACCAAACAAGAAAAGCCACCGGCTCTGGTGGGTATTCCCATCTCAGTAGAAGTCGTTGGATATTCTGGCATATCCTGACGTGTCGTCTATTGAGCCGCCAGCTGAGTCGCTCGTTCTTTCTCCCGACGTACTCGATCTTGCACCGGGTTATAGCCTCCATGTTGGTCACGGCGTTGGACATTGCGTGACAAAACTTCAGATCCTATGTGCCTGCTGTAACTCTAACTCCGGTTCTGACGAGGTGGTGCCATCCAAGGTGGAGGAGCTGAATGCAATCTATCCCGATTATAAGAATAGACCTCTTGTTGAGCCAGGGCTGTCTGAACAAGTTCTCTGATCCTCCGGGTCTCCACCGCTGTCGGGTCATTGCCATCCACTGGAAGAGCCGCCAGACGCACTGATGCTGCGACTAAGTTCTCCATGGGGTTGGAAAAGTGACCCGGCAGTATCGGCACATAACGTGACGGTTCCGTGCTCATATGTGGAGGTGGCATATCTCGACGTTGAACCAGTCCTCCTGCTCTGGATGTCTTAAGCTGATTGCCCTCTGGCCGGTTAGTTGGGCCGGCTCTGGGTGTAGCAAAAAGAACCCCAGGGTCGTAATTTGGAGGCAACCAGGATTGGGTTTTCTGGTGTCTCCTCCTCATTACCTCATTGGACGCGTTTAAACTCATCGTAAGCTCGTAAGCCTCTGACTGCAACCGCTGTGCCCGGGCGTCAAGAGCCGCCCGCTCCGTAGCTAGTCTAGTGTCCTCAGCTGCTAAGGCCTCCTTGGCCTGAGTTATCTCCTCACGTACTCGTGCTACCTCCGCGTCATGCTGATCTTTGTTCGCAGGGATAACCGTGGCGGTTAACAGGGTCGTAAGCTTGTCCATGAGGTCTATCAGTACTTGAGCCGGCGGGCGCACAGGGCCTCCTGCCCCGGCTGCTCCTAACCCGGAAGTAACTGCGGCTGCGGCTGTAGAGTTTTGTCCGGGTTGAGTCCCAGCCATAAAGACTACGGCCCAATTTGGCGACTCACAGAGGTCCGGTATACTAAGACCATCGGAACAGCCCCCGAGCACACCGTCTTGAACTTGATACAAAGAATCTGTTGAACCGGCGGACGAATCACTGTCAGAGTGGACGGCCGTCTCGCCACCATCTTCAGGACCTTCAGAAAGTTCTTCTCCATGGACGCAGCCCACAAAGACACGCTTCATGCCGGTTTGAATTCGTGCAGGTTTCTCACGCTGAGCCGTCTCGACGAAGTCGGTGCAGTTTTCCGGCTCATGCCTCGGCTCACCAATCCGGCTGATGAAGATGTGGATCCCTCCAAAGGGGACCCGGTACCCGTACTCAATTGAGCCGGCGTTGGGGCCCCACCCTTCGTCGTCGACGTAGATCTTGCCGCGACGACTTTTGGTCATCCGTCCTACTACGTATCCCTTGAGCCCTTCGAAGTTTCCCTTCAAGAACTCAAATCCACCGTGCGCTGGCCCCATGATGGGCGCCAACTGTCGTGGAATTGTCACGTCAGATGTCCTCGTGAAAGGACTTAGTTGTGGAGCCATCGCAGCTAGGAAGCTTGAAGGGGTTAATCGGGACAAACGACACGAGAGGTTTTATACTAGTTCGGCCCCTTACGGTGAAGGTAAGGCCTACGTCTAGTTGGGTTGGTATTGATGTTTCGATGACCAGGGAGCGAGATACGCTATGCCTGGCTCTCGATGGGTTGTTTCCTGCCTTAAGCCACCAACGGGTCGTCCCCTTATATACACGGGTCGACGCACTGCGGCTTAGAGAGTCCCGGCCGACTTATAAACAATGTCCGGCTTGGTGACTAGTTAAGTCTACCTTATGATACAAGTAATATTATTACAGCGGTTTACTACAACGGGCCTTAAGTCGCCTGCGGCCTTAAGCTCTCTATGAACCGCCATCTTCATACTTTGGTCTTGGGCTTCTCTCTGGTGAGTCCTCTTTGCGTAACCCGGCCCCTCTTGGGCGGCTTACACAAATAGTTATATCCCCAACAGTAACCATAATTGATAAACCGTCCTCACAAAAAATATGATCTGGATACTTCAAAATATACAAACTGAATTGAGTGGACAGACATTAACATAGACCATTCTCAGGACTGACCACACACCAAAAGCTGTAGTACTAGTATAAAATACAGGATTCACAAACACAAATCAAGTACTGAACAATAGTACTTACTACAGACAAGCAAGGTTGCACTAACTAAACTCTGTAGAATATTTCTTTACACCGACCTACGGGATGAACCCCGCATAACTGACTAGGCCATGAACTTCGTGTGAGATGTCTACATGCACCATCACCATCTTGTCAACCTTAGAGAACCTAACCGAGTGGTCTTTCCACTCATAAACATGATGATGAAGACATGCCGCATCAGATTTGTTGTGAAGCTTTACAAGAACCACACCCTTCGTAATCGAAGGCACAACCAGGAAATTGTTGTGGTCAAGTACAGCCTTGAGAACACGCCTGACAACAAAGCTACAGGAAAACACTAGTTCAGGACATGTGGTGACAAGGACACAATAGCTGGATAGTTCAGCAGTAGAACTCATCATCAGGTCTTCCAGTTCACACGGCATGACTTTGAGAACTTCATCTCCACCGCAGACCTGGTTCTAATTCAAACAGAAACCATATTTTATTACTACCTCCATTCAGAAATATAAGATGATTTTCGATATTATACTCCATATATGACTACATATACACACAAAAATGAGTGAACAAAGACACTAGAACATGTCTTCAAAGGCATGAGAGCAGTGGGATTACTTGCAATATCCATAACACAAGTTACTTAGGCAAATATACCCTCTTCAAAGGTAGCATTGATGTTCATAAAGTACTCCCTCCTCCCAAAATTCTTGTCTTAGATTTGTCTAGATACGGATGTATCAAGTCACATTTTAGTATTAGATACATCTGTATCTAGACAAATCTAAGACAAGAAATTTGGGACAGAGGGAGTAGTTGAAAGTAATCTATAAGAAATCAATGTCAACCTCTCGCATGTTTTGGTCAAAAGAGGAATTTAGAACCGTCATTTGGCACACTAAAATCACATGCAAGATCACCCAGAAAGTTGTACTACCAGTACTAGTACTGCGTGTTAGATGAAAAAACACGATCAAGATCGAGAAAAAGATCGTCAACAAGAGACATTACCTGGACTTGCTTAATGAGGGATCCCGGAGAGGGGGCTTGGACATGGCGATGGCTTTGAGCTTGTCTGCGGTAGTCTCGGTGGGGTGCTTGCGCTTCTTCATACCATGAGCCTCGACGGTTTTGGCCAGAGCCATAGACATCACGTCGGCCGGTGCTCCAACGTCCATCCAAGAGAGGAAGCTGAGAGAGAAGAGTGATAGGAGGAACAACATGAGGGAGAAGCGAAACGAGTCGGGGTTTTCTTCAAGAGAGGAAGCTGATAGAGAAGAGTGAAATGATGGTTGCTTTTTTCGACCAACTTACTACTGGAAAGGAGGGGGTTTTGTGATTTCACGGCTCATTGGGCATTACTGCGGCGCTTCGATCCAGGTAGTCTACCATCACTCTACTATGGAGTAATTTAGTGCATGGCTGGTGGACCCAGGTGCTGGCTGTCCCACTCGTCAGCGAAAGTGAGTAATTTAGTGCATGGCTGGAGGATGATCCGCGCGGTAGAGCGTGTCCACAGTTTTTCTGAAGAAAAAATGATTAAAACAAGCATTTCCACTCTTACGACGGAGGAGTGTGAAACACGGCAACCACTTGAACATACACAGTGCTCCTACTACTAGGCATGTGCAATGGTTCATACGTCAATACTACACAATCTTGTTGCTAGTGTAGTAAGATATGACGATAACAAATGATGTTGTGCGCATGTCAACTACTCCTATATGTAACATAGTACCGCTTTTTCGACTGTCCGGTCGAGAATGAACGGTGAGATGAATGTTAACGGAAGTAGGTCCACAGCGCATGGAGAGTACGGTGCTACAGTGATCCACGAAACATGAACCATATGAAGCACAAGAAATTGGATTTTACATCTTTCATCTTTTTTATTTTGATATCGATTTTGATACATATAAGGTGTCCTACAGATAATGCAAATCGAACAGTGTTAGGCAGGGTGTATGAAGGGTGCAAGGGATGGGAGAAAAAGTTCCTTCTCGACCCACTTTTGGGTGTTTGGCAGAGTGCATGAAGGGTGCATGAGTCCACACTAGTAGGTTGACAAAAATAAACGAAGAGGAAACAACTACATTGAGATGAGAATGCAACCAAACACACCCACATGCTTTGTGCTACAGTGACTGATCTGCATCGTCTGATTTTGATCCAACGGTCATGTTGCGCCGAGACATGGACATGCCCATGCAGAGGGCGCCTAAACACCACCGAAGTCCCTTTGCTTCTCGGGGTGCATGACGTTGGTGATGCAGGGTGCAACCGCCCGCAGAGCCCGCTCCCAGTCGACGGGAGCCAGCTCGTCAAAGACGACGTCCAATGGCACGAATGGATTCCGGTAACGGAGCCCTGAAAGGATTCGCCCGGCAACGGTGACGGCAGCCTGCAACCCCTCCTTGTCTAGCTCATCCCCCACCATTGCACGGAGACAGGTCAGCTCCTCGAAGATATAGGTGAAGAAGGAGACCAGGTCAGGAAGTTGCAGCTCGTTGAAGTCGACCGGGTGGTCGAACGGGTTTAGCCCGACGGCCGGCATCATCGCGCTGGCACGACGGAAGGCATCGCGCAGCCGCAACACATGTGTGGCAACTTGGTTCAGCAAGTGGCTGAGGCGATCCTGGACCTCGTCACTATCGGCCCGCTCACGCTCCAGCCGGCTCCCCTGACGGCCTATTGTATCTCCCGCTTTCTGCAGCAACGCCGCCAACGCCTCGAGCATCTTTGTGGTGGACGCCTGCCGCTTTTGAAGCTCCATGAACTCCCGCACATAACAGAGGAGCATGGCACTCCTCTCCTCGTTGAGCTCACGGAGCTCCGCATCCTTGGCATGGAGCTCCTGTGTCAGGCGCCTCACCTCAGACTCCGTGATCTGTTGCGCCACCATGGCACCAGGTACAAGCAATGGGGAGAGGAAGCAAAGGGGGCGAAACAACTGAAAGACAATGCAATCTACGGGAAGGCGGAGGGAGCCAGCCGAGGAGCAGGGAATCTTTTGGTTTTCACCACGGTAAAACACCAGTCGACGACTTCTCACATCAGGGAGCAGTGGGTTTTACACGCGGAGTCATCGTGACTAATTGTTGTCGCGCCTGCTCCCGTCAATCAAAAAAATAAAAATCATGCCGCGCCTGCTCCCGTCAATCAAAGAATTAAAAATCCAGCCGCACCCAAACACCAGAGCAATGCCGCGGTGGATATTTAAATTTACCTACCGGCAAGTAGATAAAAAAAGGGGTGAAAAAACAAATGTGGCGGCGGCCTAGCTAATCGGTCGAACTAGCCCAACTAGCTAGCCATCGTGCTTCACTGATGTACTCGGCGGGAAAGGTGGTCTTTCGTGATTTGACGACTCATTTACTTGCTTCGGCGCTACGACCGAGGAGGACCCAGAAAATGCGCGGTAGGGCGTCCCATGTCAGGAAGAATATATGCGTGCACTGATACGTCCATTTTGCATCATGCTTTTATATCAATATTTATTGCATTATGGGCTGTTATTACACACTATATCTCAATACTTATGGCTATTCTCTCTTATTTTACAAGGTTTACCATGAAGAGGGGAATGCCGGCAGCTGGAATCCTGGCTGGAAAAGGAGCAAACGTTGGAAACCTATTCTGCACAAATCCAAAAGTCCTGAAACTCCACGAAATAACTTTTTGGAATTATTAAGAATTTCTGAGCGAAAGAAATAGGCCAGGGTTCCCACACCCTGTCCAGGAGACAGGGGGCACCCCCCTCTATGGGGCGCGCCCCCTATCTCCTGGGCCCCCTGGTGGGCCTCCGGCGTCCATCTTCTGCTATATCATCACTTTTACCCTGGAAAAAATCGTGGGCAAGCTTACGGGACGAAACTCCGTCGCCACGAGGCGGAACCTTGGCCGAACCAATCTAGGGCTCTGGCGAAGCTGTTCTGCAGGGGACACTTCCCTCCGGGAGGGGGAAATCATCACCAACGTCATCACCAACGATCCTCTCATCGGGAGGGGGTCAATCTCCATCAACATCTTCACCAACACCATCTCCTCTCAAACCCTAGTTCATCTCTTGTATCCAATCTTGCATCAAAACCACAAATTGGTACCTGTGGGTTGCTAGTAGTGTTGATTACTCCGTGTAGTTTATACTAATTGGTTTACTTGGTGCAAGATCATATGTTCAGATCCTTTATGCATATTATTACCCCTCTGATTATGAACATGAGTATGCTTTGTGAGTAGTTACGTTTGTTCCTGAGGACATGGGAGAAGTCTTGCTATTAGTAGTCATGTGAATTTGGTATTCATTCGATATTTTGATGAGATGTATGTTGTCTTTTCCTCTAGTGGTGTTATGTGAACGTCTACTACATGTCACTTCACCATTATTTGGGCCTAGAGGAAGGCATGTGGAAGTAATAAGTAGATGATGGGTTGCTAGAGTGACAGAAGCTTAAACCCTAGTTTATGCGTTGCTTCGTTAGGGGTTGATATGGATCCATATGTCTAATGCTGTGGTCAGGTTTACCTTAATACTTCTTTTTGTAGTTGCGGATGCTTGCAATAGGGGTTAATCATAAGTGGGATGCTTGTCCAAGTTAGGGCAGTACCCAAGTACCGGTCCACCCACATATCAAATTATCAAAGTACCGAACGCAAATCATTTGAACGTGATGAAAACTAGCTTGACGATAATTCCCAATGTGTCCTCTGGAGGTCCTTTCTCATTATTAGAAATTGTCCAGGCTTATCCTTTGCTACATAAAGGATTGGGCCACCTTGTTGCACTTTATTTACTTTATTTACTTGTTGCTCGTTACTATTTATCTTATCAGAAAACTATCTATTACCTACAATTTCAGTGCTTGCAGAGAAGACCTTACTGAAAACCGCTTATCATTTCCTTCTGCTCCTCGTTGGGTTCGACACTCTTACTTATCGAAAGGACTACGATAGATCCCCTACACTTGTGGGTCATCATGCACCACCCGAGAGGACCCCGAAACCGCGCGGTAGGGTGTGCCATGTCTCGGCGCGGAGGAAAAATGTGCGTGTAAAAGTATACTGTATCAGACGTAGTACCTATGGTTCGACCTTGGGACCCAGCCAGTCGGTCGAAAACACCCCACTAGCTACACAGCTTCATCATGCAAACATGGCACGGAGGATAGATGTGGTTAGCTCGATCTTGACCAGCCACAACGTCTCTTGTTCTAGGCAATTCTTCTATTTTCCAAGCTTTTTTTAGTTGTAATAACACCACGGCAAGCTAGCGCCGCTCTTCGTGTGTGCCCGTGCAAAGGTTAGATGATGGACAAAAGAGAGATTGAGATCGCAGACCTGGTACCCACCAGTAAGTGAGAAACGGTCATGCATGTGTTGACGAGGCACTCCCTCTACTCTACTCAACGCAAGTACTGTATTAAATAAAGTTATGAGAAAAAGCCAACGACCATTGTTGTTTCAGGCTATCGACTTACGCTTTGTAGTCTAGGTTGCCAGTTCGAATCTCGTCTTTCATATTTGTTAGTTTTAGGTCCAAATTTGATTAATGACAAGTGGGACCCCCATGTGTTGTTACGATATTTCAGTGTAGGATGGTTTTTTTGAACAAACACTTTGCACGGTTAGACAAGTAACGGCACGAGTTACACGTATTTTGCAAGTTTACGAACAAAAATGACAGCGGCATAGAATATCACATCCACCCCGCAGCTTAGTTACTATGGTGATACGAGCTTTTACACCGTTGGAAGTGAGATCCAATGGCTTGGGAGTAGTCTTTGTAATTATGCACAATTTCCAAACTCTCCAAAGGTTTTTTTGCAAATAAAACATTCATGTCTCGTGTTTGTCGCTGCATCTTCGATCCAACGGCTCCTCGTTGCTCATATTAGGTGCTCCCCATAGCTTAATTACCCGCTACCGTGATATGAGCATCTGGGTCGTATGATCAGTGATCAGATGGCACATGCGTAGTACTTGTACTTTCTGCGCATTTCCCAAACTCTATCAGCCGTATATTGCAAAAACATTCAAACCTCCTACTATGGGCCGTTAGATCTCAATGAACTTGTATCACCATAGAATCTACGATGCGGGAGCACATCATATTCTCCCGTGCGAGAAAACATAAGGTGCTATTGCAGCTTGGATGCTACGATGATACGAGCTCGGAGGTCGTTTGATCTGAGATCCAATGGCATCTGAGAAGTCTTTGTGCTTGTAAGCAGTGGCCAAACTCTTTTGGGGCTTTTCTACAAAAAACCATTCGAACCACCGAGGAGGTGTTGGGTCACAAATCCAACGGCTCCGAAGAGCTTGTATCACCAAAGCATCTAAGGTGTGGTAGCACATGATATTCTTACATACAGGAGAATATGATGTCCTCCTTCATCTTAGATGCTACGGTGATACGAGCTTCGAGGTCGTTGGATATGGGATCCAAGGGCATTTGAGTAGTTTTTGTACCAATTGTGTGCAATTCTCAAACTCATCAAGGTTTCCTGCAAAAATATTAAGACACATCATGTGAGCTGCTATATCTCAGATCTACAAGCTCCAAGCAACTCGTATCGGCCTATAGCATCTAAGGTATGGGGGCGCATGATATTCTCCCGGGGAGGAGGAGTGGGGGGTGCACAACCAATTGGTGGTTGGGAGGGTGGGGACAAATATAATCTAAACAACCCTAAACAGAGCTCCACAATTTTATCTAAGGTCGAGGGGTTGACCCCCGACAATCATAGCTCCGCCTAAACACAACATTTGCATGTACTGTAGTACTAGACTTAATATTCATGTTTCAGTTTCATGTTCATTTTAAATATTGAACTGAGGACCATGGATGTCTTACATTTTACTCTCTCCATTACTAAATATTAGTCTTTTTAGAGGTTTCAAATGGACTGGCACATACGGATGTATATAGACATATTTTAGAGTCTAGATTCACTCATTTTGCTCCATATGTAGTCACTTGTTGAACTCTCTAAAAGACTAATATTTAGGAATAGAAGGAGTATTTTTGAATTCGTGTCATACATGCATGGTTTGGAAAAATAGATGCACTATACTTATTGGATTGTTGTTGTGTTTGTGTCTCTCTCTCTCTCTCTCTGTATGTGTGTGTGTGTGGTCATATGCTTGATACATACAAAGTTTTCTCACCTCCATATTGTTCATCTTTTAAATTTGAATTTGCATTGGAAAACTTACTAGGGATACCATGAAATGTGAAATCCACGTTGAGATCACTATATCACAAACTCACTCTAATTCAACAACTCGTCATAAATCAATTACCACGTTGAGATTAGTATTTGCAAGGAAAATACGGGTATTGTAATACACATAGATTCGTTCAGCAATTTAAAAGGTTCCTTTCGTATTCTCGAATGGTAGGACCCAATGGCGTACCAGCCAGATCTTGGCTCGTGTTGATCCTAAAAAAAATTTAAAAATAAAAAAAACGGGCTCGTGTCCTTCGGTGGCATGCGTGGTACGCATATTAGGCAACCCCAACCAGTCGAGCCTCAGCGTTTCAAGTCGAAATATAAGGCAGCCAGAATTCCAGCCCTAGGAAATTCCCCTCATGTCCCCGGTCCATAATGACAACCGATGAACAACAGAGGGATGCTTTAGTAACTAGACAACGTTACCTACCATGCCAAGCACGGTTCAATTCCCTCGGTCGCCGCTCGTCAAGGTCACCCGTCAACTGCATTGCCTAGTACTACTACTAGTACTACACCAGGATGAGCACAGAATTGAGCCCGTTTGGTCGTGCCTAGTACTTGAGTTAATATATCGGGCAATGCACTGGTACGGAGGGATTATCCTTTTACTCTGCATATATAACTTGTCTGAAGTCTAACTAAGCAAAATGTTTGACCAAATCCTTTCTTAAGAAATACAACAGGATGGATGTACGGCTTGAAAATTTATTGCATGATGCAGGTTATGATATTGTTTCAAATCCTGGATCTTAAATTTTAGAAAATCCAAAAGTGAGCATAAATTCTTGAAACTGAGCATGGTCATGTGATATGGCACAAATATTACTTCGTAAGTTTTTTCTTCAATTTGAGACAAGCTGCTTATGACAAGTTGCACAAATGAAGAGCCAAGGTATTTTGGAACAAAGACCTGGCACGTTAAGGCGAACGCTTTCACTATTGAAACCGTGGGCGTTTATGTGCTGCCACGAGTCCCCGCTTCTCATCGGCAGGTGCCGTCCGAGCAAGCGTGTGAGTCGACGGGAGGCGTGCGAGCAGACCGCTGCGCTGGCTGTCAGGGAGGCGTGCGAGTAGACCGCTATGCAGGCTCATCAGGAGGCGAGCCCTTTGACCAAGATCCGCCGCCCACCGTCGTCCCAACTGCTCCCACTTTTAATGTCGCCGGCGCCGCAGTTTAAAATCAACCCCGCACTAACCGGTATCGCTGCAATCTTCTCTGTTCCTCTCCGATTCTCTTGTCGTCTACCTCCAACTAGCCTGACCTAAACGTACGCCATGCCGCATCACAATGGTCTGCCCTTAGTGTTCCAGTTTCCTGATGAAGACACCCAGTCGGAGTCTTGAGAACATAAGGCGCTTTGGGACGAGCTTGAACTGGCCTTGCGGGAAGACGTCGCGCCTGTCCCCACTCCCGTTCCGGCTCCCGTCGCCCCGACTGCGCCAGCACCCATCCCCGTGGCATTGATGGGCTGGGAGCCGCACATTGTCGCCGAGCTTGATCCCACGGGGTTCCACGAGGTCCCCGCCGACTTTCACGCGCCCGTGCACCTACCAGCGCATGCGTCTGCGCGTGGACTGACGCACACGCCCGTGCCGGTGCCTGTGCACCTGCCAGTGCATGCGCCTGCTCATGCACTGACGTGCACGCCCGTGCCGGTGCTCGTGCACACGAATGTCTCCGCCGCGCCGTTGACAGCGCCTATCCCCGCGCGGGTGCCAGTGCCCCCCTCAGCGGCATGGATGGCCACCGTCCACCGCTTCCTTGCACCAACGCCAGTCGCCTCCTCCCACCAGTAGACTCGCTCAGAAGTCTAGAACACTTTGGCCTTCCTTGAAGCTATGCCAACATCCAGGAGTACGCCAAAAACGGCACAAGACACCGCCGTCGCCATCGGTCAGTGGCCCGACGACACACAGAGCATGGTAGAGGAGCCGCTTCCCACCGCGAGACACCCCCGCCGCCACCGCGTAATCTAAATTTGCCATGAAAAACATTCGGATTGCCATGCTTAAAATCCGAATGTTTATCATTTCCATTTATTTTATATCGATCGTCGTATAATTTAAAGTCGGAGTCAGACTGAACGAAATCAATGGTTTGATCGATTGAATGTTCTGCTAGAGCCGTATCAAATTAAATATAAAACGTCATCAAGCCACATGTATTCCTTGTCATCCAACGACCTAGACTGCTTCAATGTCAAGCGCTCAACACGTTTAGCGTGCAGTTAATTTCATGCCAAAAATAGTGCTAATCACATAATAACACGCAAATAATATCATAGTACTTAATATCCGCATGCACTTAATATACTTCCAAATTAACGTGAATTGCACGTACACACTGACTAGTGCTGCTAGTACATGAAACTGGTGCCGTGACTTGTGAACGCGTCCAGTTATGGTCAGCAGCAACATCGCCCGCGAGTTCTTCATGTTTGCCTGTGCATCTAAACCCAGAAGGGGAGGAGAGAGAGAGTGCACACAAGGAACCCACCAGTAAGTGAAGGCAAATAGTACTAAAAATAATATTACATGTTATCCATTAATTAGGCTGTGGTAATATAAAAACATTATGTGAACAAATGGGGTACAACAAACATTGTTGTTCTACGTATGTTGCCTATTGACGTGCGGCTTGAAGGCGCGGTCGCATCTTCGATCCTTCCTTCATTTTTTAATTTGTATTTGGGTCCGAATTTGTTTCATGACATGTGGGCCCCTCGGTGTGTAGTTTGTAGCACTTTAATTTGTGGGTCGAAATTTGTTCCATTCCAAGTGGACTATCGGTGTGTAGTTTTGTAGCTTATTTATAATAATTAAAGAGAACAACATAGTTTTTTCAATAATACCATGGTGCGACGTTGAAGGCGAGAAAGGACGTGCGAGAGAGCGATGACCGAGCCAGAGGAAAATCAACTAGGGGAGTTGCGTGGGTTGCAACGGTGTTTGGAGTAGTTGTGGGCCGAATGCTACGAAAATATAATCTAAACCGACCGGAATAAATGCCTTCACAAATTAATCCAAGGTTGGAGTGCCCCTCGCAATGTAAATAGCTCCGACTTTGCGAGGGATGGAGAGGTATTAGCTTCAATGCGTGGAAGATACGGTGTGAGAAAGCGAGCTCAATCGAGAGACACATAGATAGAGAGACAAAGTGAGTGTGGTCCGACATTCATTGAACAAATATATATGCTCTGGAGAGATATTGTCCGATTGAGCTTTTGGCAAGGGTGAGGGCTGTAAGATAGAGCTTGAGAGATGATCCAGTCATAGACGTGTAGATATATTTTGTGCATGGGAGGAAGCAAGGTCAACCGATCACATAGGGTCGCCGTGCGATCGAAAGAGTGAGATGGATTGGAGAGAGTGACCTAGATAGACAATGTGCGTGAGAGAGTATACAATGTGAATAGGTCGAATTGGGCTCAAACATGGTGATATATCATTTTTTTCCGAGAAAGAGCGAGGTCAATCGAGACATACAAAGAAAGAAAGAAAGAGAGAGAGAGAGAAAGAAAGAGATTGAGTGAGTGTGGCCCACCATGAGGTCGAAAGAGTGGCGGCGGCTTGGATGGACTGACCTAGATAGACAATCTGCGTGAGAGAGTATAGAGTGTGTCGATCAAGGCCTGAACAGGGAGATATATCATTTGTTTGTGAAAGAAAATGAGGTTAAATGAGACTCAGATAAAGAGAGCGAGATTGAGCGAGTGTGGCCCGCCATGCAGAAGAAACAGTGAGACGGTCTCGAGGGAGTGACCTCGATATACAATGTGCGTGCATGCGCACGAGAGGTTGGGGGATAGATAGGGAATGCATGTATTTAGCGCGAGAGGGTGAGAGGGAGAGGGGGGAGAGAGAGAGAGCTCGGCATGGGGTGCAATGGCGGGTGTGTGAGGTAAATACATTTGGTAACAGAGTGGAAAAGGGGGTTGTGTAGTTGAGAGACTTACAGATCGAAACATGGAGAGAAAGAATGAACGTGTGTTGGAAACCAATAGCTTCCTGAGGTGGTTAGGAGAGGAAGATTGACCGATACAGGAAGTATGTGGCGTTTGTGCCGGGGGGGGGGGGCTAAAAACAACATTTGAATGTACATAGTACGGGACTTAATATCGATGTTTCAATTCGGTGTACATTGTAAGATTTGAACCGAGGACCATGCATACGAGTAATTATTTCGAATTCGTGCCATACTAAGTTTCGAAAAGTTGACATTGACTCAATTTGTTGTGCTTTTTTGTAGGTCATATGTTTGAATCCATCCAAAAGTTTTCTCACTACCATGGTGTTCATCATATACATATGAATTTGTATTAAAAAAGTAGCATGGATACAGTGAAATGTGAAATCCACGTTAGAATTGGAGATTGCTACATGACACACACTCTAATTCAAATAACTAATTATGTGACACACACTCTAATCCACGTTAGCATGGATACCGTTTTGATTTTTTTCAAATAACTCCTCATTAATTGATTTATAGTACTCCCTTTGTTCACTTTTATAAGACCTTGAAGACATTTCAGACAATGTGCAAAACAGTTCATTTTAAGTTGTCTGAAACGACTTACAAAAGTGAACGGAGGGAGTATCTCGTTTCGAATGACTAATTATTGCAAGGAAAACACTGGCATGGTAATACATACAGATTCGTTTGCAAATGAAAGAAGATTCGTTTGCATTCTCAAATGTAGGCGCACCAGGCAGACCAGGGTCGTGTCGGGGTGGACGCTGCTTCAGTGCCTTAAAGGCACATGCCTTTGGGTCACTGACATGTGGGCTAGCCACCTATTGGGCCCACATGTCATGGACACAAAGGCAGGTGCTTAAGGCACCGAAGCATAGTCTTGTCGGGGTGGTCGCGTGTGTCGGACGGACGCGTAGCACCCAGCCACCCACCCCCTCCCTCCCTCCCCAAATGCCCCCACCCCCACCCCCCCACCCCAAAAGGACAACGACAAAATAAGTTCACGCTTCCACGTTTCGGATTGAAATATCTGGTGGCCCCAATTCCAGCCCTGCAAAATCTCTCTTCTCCACCATCCCCTTCCGTGCCCAGATTGCTCAAATCCCTAATTTGCCGCCAACCCAAGCAAAGTTCGAATCGCCCCTCGTCTCGTCTCTTTCCCCACCTCTGTGCCGGACGACGACGACGAAGATGACGGTCGCGCTTCACCACCGCACCGGAGCTACCTCATCTATGCCCTCGTCCACCGCACTGGGTGGTCCACCAACAACGTCGGCCGCCGCAACCGACGTGCCTCACAAACACCGAGTTCCACCACATCAGGTGTGCTTCACCGACGCCGTCTCCCAGCTCACCGGGGCTACTTCACCAAGCACATCGTCGCACCTCCGCCTCCCGAGGCCGTTGGGGCTTCACCAATGGTCTCGTCCACCGCATCGTAGCGCTCCGCTGCAACTCAACATCTGCATCCGTGCGCGGCCAGCCAACGCCGGCGCATCACCCTCAACGGCTCTGAAGTGACCCGCACTCTAGCTAGGCGAGCATGCCCAAACGCCGACCCGAACTAGGTATCCACACATCACTCCCTTGTGCACTGTTCCAACGATGTTTGGATATCCTTTCACTGCTCTCTTAGCTTACACGCCTATGCAACTCTGACTTTAACTCTTATTTCTTCTGGAGATATCTTCTGAAACTAGCAAATCCATTTTTAGCGAAGCATGACAGTGCTACGGGATCTGGTACACATCCTGCACACCCGTATAACCTTGTAAGTATCTGTCCTCCGGTACAACATCAAGGTCGATTCCTCTTATTTGATCAACCATTCGCCGTGTCAAAAATGCACAGGGGGATGCAAGGAGCACAAGGCATGCACATCCAAGCAAGTGGTAACATGGACTTGTACATGGAACATCCCAAGCGCAAGCAGAGGTGAAGTGAGCCTGTACAACGAGCTAGTGTAAGTTCCTGCATTTCATTTAATTCATACTGGCATTCGTGTATGATTTGTGTGCAGTGGCAGATCCACGAATTCAAGTTACCAGGGGCGAACATTTAACTTAAAAAATACGAAGGCACTTGCACTCCGGAAATCAACATAACTTGAGAAATGTGAAGCTACATGCACTTTGAAAACCAGCTAATGATCCAAAGTAGTTCAGATTATAAACACTAAATGATGCAAGCACCAAAAAACACAAAATGCAACATGGTGTACAAGGACTACAAACATGGTTTGTACCTGCTTGAATTATTCATTCTCTGGCTGAAAATATCAAAGTGTAATTGCACCTATAACCAGTGCACAAACTATGTATCAATATATCTATCCTGCACAAGTATGCCAATAGTTTCAAACAACAGATTAGAAAAGTATTTATGCTATGTTGTCATGATACGGGGACTTTCTGGTAGATGGCCTCGACGTTTCCTCAAGCTATGAAAATGCACTATAATTTGCTTGTCATCAATGCCTGCAAATCTCTGTCTCTCTCAACATAGTAGATCATCATTAGACACTAAATCCTTTAATGAGCTTGCAAAATGCTTGCAATAGATCCCTCATTAGACACTATATGTTCATCTCCAGGAGCATGTAAAATGTTTGCATCAAATCCATCATTAGTAGTCTATTCATTAGACACTTCAGGCTCAAGAACAACATGAGCTTGTATGTTTGCACCGAAAACTTGATTAGATACATCAGATTCAGTCAGTTCAGTATTGATTGGGGGAGTTATAAAATAAGTAGAAATTGGTTTCATTTTCTGATAGATTCCCTACATACAAGCAGTTTTACAACACCGTCAGGTTTAACTATTGGCCAGAAATTGAAGAGTTGAATTAGATATAATCAGGGATGTGATGTACTTGCTTGTTGCGCATGCTACTCTTGCAAGTTGCGACTGTCCGTTTGCGCAAGCTTGATGCCATGCTCGTGCTGCCGCCGCTACCTCCCATGCAGGCTACACCCAGGGTTGGATCTTCATATTCTTGTCCTTCCGTTCGCTTGAAACCCGGCGACCGCCCTCCAACGAGGGCGCGAGGAAGTGTTGTGTCGGTCTATCCAGCGGCGGCTAGGTTAGTAGCGAACCAGACTGGAGGCTGGAGCGAGGGATTTTTCCTGCTGTCGATTGATGTGGGAGGCGCTTGTTTGGGCCGCGAGCCTGCTATAGGGCCTGCCTTGCACTTATGTTATTGGCACATCCAAATTGAAATATTTTTCTACATTTTTTACATTGCCTGCTCGTGCGTTGGGACGAACAAAACTAGTGTGGGCCAACCTGGACGACTCAAACTAGGTGCACACTTTCCAGCCACCTGAGGCGGCCGCCCATACCAGCCCCTATGGTGGCGTCGCCCCTTTTTGCGTGTATGATTGCATAGTAAAAAATATTCCAGTGGCACTTTTGATTTACCCACAGAATGGTTGAATTGCTTGTTTCTATGAACTAAGTTCGCCAATAATGTGAAGGATGCCAGTCTTTTCATCCTATTGTAGATTGCTTAGATCTCGATATGCCAAAAGTAATCGCATGAAATATACGGTAAAAGCTAGTGTGACGTGTGTGGCTACAACTAGTCTGACTACACGTCCTCATATAACATATCAAGGACGCACCATCTTACCAGACTAACCATTCGACTTACCAATGCAGTGTGGGAAGAAAGAAGTATTGGGACTGCGTATCCAAGCAATTGATGCCATGGACTCCTTCGTACAACCTTGTAAGCGAAAAATAAGTTGCAGTGTGCCTGTACAAAGAACTAGCGTAAGTTCAGTTACCCGCTTCTCGGAATTTTAGTTACCACTTATTGCAAAATTGTTCAATTACGTTGCTTGGCTTAATTTAGTTTGCTACTGATTACATAATGCCACAGCCTGTTAATCATATTGTAGACTGCGCCTATCTATGTGTTTGATACTTACTATTAAGAATTACTTGTTTGACTTAACTTAAATATCTACTTGTTTGTTTAACTGCTTTGCTGCTGCAACAACGGGTTGCAATGATGTTAATAACTACTTTTCAGCATCCAATTAAAACTCTTTAATTCCTTGTTTGTTTAACTGGTTTGCTGTTATAACTCCCAGTTGAGATGTTTTGCTAACTTCAACTTTTCTGAATCCAATCAGAACTTTAATGGCAAAAGAGGTTAGCCCAAGATCAAAGAGCGAGGTCCCCATGGACGTTGCATCATCCCACAGCAGTGGCACCGGCCCAATCATGCATTATGAATTGCCAACTATTGATGCTCTAGAGGCTAAACTAGTGGTAGAAAGAGATTCTGTTTCTGCACCTAGAGATGAAGTTGACATGTTGAGGAAGCAAACAGCACAATCACAAGCAGTACTCAAGACAACCATTAAATATTTGGTGGATTTCAAAATGAAGCAAGCTGAGACTGACCAGATTGTTAAGGTCCTGAAGGAAAAAAGGAAATTAAATTCCTACTTGTTAAATCATAGGTGAAATGTTCTTTCCATCGTTGAATAACCTTTGTGTTGTCTGTTCATGTAATCAATCAAACCATTTGTTTTAGAGATCATGTAATAATTGTTTTTTGTTTTGTTTTTTGGTTTTTTAATTTTATTTGAGCACAAGTCTGTATTAATTGATAAGACTCGGAGACATTTCATTTGGATTGCTGTGCCAGACCTACAAATATGCCAATCGGGCTGAATGTGCATTCAGCAATAGTAGTATTATTGATGGACCATAAGTGGCACGCATCGGAAAGGGCCAAGATGCTGGATAAAAAAGGATGTTGTTGTAGCCAAAAAAAAGTACAGCGGCCTGGCTTATGTATGTTAGTTGATATTATTGATCCATATACTCTATAAGTGTTTATATGTCTGTTAGTTCTGTACATTCTTGGTTGATTGACTCAGTATTTGAATCTTGATACATCACTTGTGTACATATCTAAATGGGAGTACACATTATGTTGCGTGTGACATTTGAGTTGGACATGAAGTGTTCCAAATATTCGAATTCACCTTAAACTAGATTCTAGCTTCTGAATTTGAGTATCGGCATTTGTAAACCATATTCATATATGATAGTGGAATACATCTTTCTCGTCCTTTTGAAGATATATAAAAACACATAGATTGATTTATAAAGATTCATATAGGAATACAAAATGGATTTGAATTTAGTTGCCAGGGTAAACGTGGATGCTTATCGTCCCAAAATTTGAAAGAAGAGGCAAAATGTCCACTCCCACGTCGGCTGCCCGAAGCCAAGTGTTTGGGAGATGGAAATTAATGTCTACCCATTACACGGACAATCCACCGGCCCGATTTCCACTGCTCTAAATAGGGGTAGGTTAGTAACTTCAATTCGACGTGACATGACCGCCTCTGAGCCCATTCCGACACGGTGGGCAGCAAACATGGGCGGCAAAACATATTTGATTCAAGCTCGTCCGAAAGACCTCTATTTCTCCCTCCATTCCCCATTCATACACGGTGGGCGGCAAAACAAACTCGACTCGGCCAAAATCAATAGGGGCAGGTTTGTAACTTCACTCAGACGTGACACAACCGCCCTACCTGTCAGCCTCGTTCATACATCGTGGGCACCCACCATGGGCGCCAACCACCCTCTCCTCGCCCGAAATCGCTCTGGGCAAATATTAGCGAGATGCGAGATTACCGTCCTATCCCCAACCGACGAGACGTCCAAATTTTAAACGGGGGCTAAGTTCGTAACTTTCCCATATTTCAGATAGGCGCGTCCCAAAAACATGGTTCCCCTTACCTCTCCCTCCATTTTCCCATTCATACACCGTTCGCGCTAGAACACCCCATCCCCACACCAGCCTCCGTCCGCCACCCCATCCATCGCCGCCGTCCTCCACTACATCCATCGCTACCGTACTCCACCATGCCGGAGTGCCTACCAAGACCGCGTCGTCCACTACTAGAGATGGACGTTTCTCATCCACGACGACGGACCAATAGCCTTGCATCGCGTCCTCTCGCTTCATCGGCGTCGTCGTCCTCTTTGCCGGGGCCGCTCACACGGCCTTCTCTTCCACCACAACGGGACTTATCCCCCGATGCACCCATCTACCGTTGCAGATCTTCTTCAACGCCACCGACAACCATCGCACCCCCGATGCCTACATGGCGCCGCAAGAGAGGTGGTACTTCATATCTCCTCAACTTTTTGATCTCGACCAGAAAATAGATCTTAACTTGGTTACTCGACTTTCTTTTCAGCTCTTAGAATTTAGTTCTTAGTTTGAAGCAAACATTGGATGCTAAATATCATTTATCCGGTTTGCAGCTTCAAATCTGCCATGGCACAGCCATAATACGGTTTAATTGATCATGCTTAGGGTTTAATTGATCATGTTGGTTCCGTGGTGGTTTCTTTAATAGAAATCGAAGGGGAAACCCTCTTCTGCTTAAAAAAATATGCTTAGAGTTTCCCCCTTTTATGATCACTATACGATCAGAATACGTGCTTTGTGTCATAATAACACTACTCCACCCATCAAGCTAAACAAACTTAGTTGTTCAAATATGAATCTGATATTATTAAAACAGAGTTGTTTAATTGGTCAGCTAAATGTTCCTAAATTAATTTCGAGAATGCATGTTCGCCGCTCGGGTGTGTATCTCTACAGGGTGCCCACGGTGGGCCGGCCCACCCTGGGATTTTGGGTCGTCCCAGGCCCCAATTCCCCTCTGTTCTGCTGCGCGCTTCCGATCTCTACTCGCCCCCAGCCGCCTTCCTTGCTGGCGACTTGCCATCCCTGGACGGCATGACTCTAGGAGGAGACGCCAGACTAATAGGAGGCCAGGAGCCGCTCGCCCAACAGCGTCACCGCTGCCCGGGCGCGCCGCCGTTGACGGTGTCCTGGACTACGGGGTACTCACCAAGTCATCTCCCGATCAGTTGGATTGGGTCGAGGATCTGCATGGCCGCATACTCGTGGGCCAGTTCGGACAGTTGCCGCATACAAGGAAGATTCCACAAGACTTGGTGATCAAGACAAGTACTCCTCCCCACCGACGTATTCGGCTAGGACTCTTGTTATCCTAGGCCTCTAGCGCATTATATAAACCGAGGCCAGGCTAGTCGATAGATCGGAAGAACAATCATAATCATAGGCTAGCTTCTAGGGTTTAGCCTCTACGATCTCAAGGTAGATCAACTCTTGTGATACTCATATCATCAAGATCAATCAAGCAGGAAGTAGGGTATTACCTCCATCGAGAGGGCCTGAACCTGGGTAAAACATCGTGTCCCCTGACTCCTGTTACCATTAGCCTTAGACGCACAGTTCGGGACCCCCTACCAGAGATCCGTCGGTTTTGACTCCGACATTGGTGCTTTCATTGAGAGTTCTGCTATGTGATCGACAGAAGGATCAATGGCTCGACTGCAGGTCAACTGCGACGTCGGCTTCTTCATCACTAGCTCGACTGGTCACCTTGGCTTGATCGAGGACTGCGCCCTACCTCCGATCGTCATGTTCGGATGAGGGCCTTCATCAACATCAACTCCGATCTCTATCAAGATCATGGAGGAATCATCCATGGACCTCGGGGGCTCAACGTCAACATTGTCCTCGAGCGACCGTGCTGTTTTTCTAGACAGCAAACTCATATCCACCGCCACCGGCTCGTCGAGTGTCGCTTAAACAATTGCTTCGGTGGAATTATGCGGAATTAAGTCTACAACAACACTGCAAAATTTCATCGAGTTCCGATGGAGGAATCTCCAGCAATCTCCGATATACCGGAGCCCTGTTGAATCTGGACGAGAATCCGGACGAGTTTAGAGCATGGTGTCCAACATCTAGCTCGGACATCCTCAGTAAGATCCAACTGTTGATTGGCTGCGGAATTCCCATATCTACCACCTGCCAAAAATTCAGCTTGATCCGACCGTCCAAACTCCGGGAACCTTCCGATTAGTGCATCACTTTTCGGATCTATTTTCTGCGCGAGAACGAATCCGACCCGAATTCATCTCCTTTATGAACGGGATTTCGGACATCCTTTTTGAAGGAAGTTTTGGTATGGGGTATTGTGTTTTATTCTCAAACACATCCCATCAATATTAAAAGTATTTTTACAATACGTTCTTCACCACCGCGCTGGTGTCAAACAGGCCCCACAACATCACACCACGGCGGCCGACCTGCGCTAGACACGTCGTCGCTTTGTTGAGCCGAGCTCAACTTCTTCGGATCATCATCTTGGCCAGCCGAACAATAGTTCAGCATCGCGAAGGGTAAATCGTCACCAACATCGCCGCCCCACGGATTACACGGAGGGGGCACACCGGCATCGCCGCATGGTCACTTCATCAAGCCAGCATTGACCACATCACAAGCTACGACCTGCATCGGCATGGCCGAACTATTGCCTCTTCGAGCCAATGTCCGTCATGCCGAACTACTTTAACAACTCGGCTGACATGGCAGCTACAAGAACTCCTCACCGGCCTGCTCCGTCACCTTGGCTAGACCGGGGACTTGGCTATTTCTTCATCAACATACTCCGGTGACTTCGGCGTCACCAGCCGACCAGCTTCGTCATGTCAGCTGGACCGGGGGCTTTCCCTCGACAAGCCAACCTTTGCCAGCATCGCCATGTCATCGCTTTATCGCCCATCAGGCAATGGGTGTGCGGATCGATTCCCAATTTTGGGAGTCGCTTTACTTCGGACAACTACAACAAATAAACCATGTGCTATTAATCCTAACAACTTTTGCTTGTTGGGCTTATTTTTCTTAAAGTATTATTATTCTGATTTGTTCCATCATCTGTACACAGGTCTATCAAATGGCGGCCACATTAAAAACAATTGTGTGGTGGTTCGGTCAGTTTCCATACATAGTTCGGTGAACGCCGCATCCGAAACTCAGACCACCCTGCAAATTCAGGCTTTGTCACGCTGACGCCCTGCATCGACATTGGATCTAGCGCCAGGCCACATCTCTTTAAATAAATTATTTTTTGCGTAAAGCAATTAAGCAAGGATTATATATACATATATTATTATTTCCTGGACCGCACTGTTTTATGTGTGTAGGTAATCGATTTTGACTGCGTTACGCGGTCACTACTCCGGAGTGCCGAACTCCTTGCTTGGACACCTCGGGCCTGGGGGCTAGGACCTCGGCCATGCCGAGGACTACAAACCTTGTCAGATCTGTCATAGATCAATGGGCGTCTTCCTCCCGCCACAAGCCCGAATCGTGTCATCAACACCGAGCACATTAACCAGCTAAGTTGCTTTCATGCTCAAAAACTTTCAGTTTTAAATTTTGATCGGTTCGAACAATCATTATACTTTTTGGCACAAAGTTGTTTGTGACAAAGTTCCTTGTCATAACTTTGTTTGTGACGCACAAATTCAAATACCTCGTGAACTTTGGGGCTTCCTTTATGAAGCTTTTCCTCTTGCATATGATTATACTTGTACGGCTTCATTCCTTGTTCGTGTATTATGCCACAATATGCACCATATTGACTTAAGTTGTTCCGCAAGCTGGGTTGCCTGGCTCCTCTGCTTACCCCTACGTTTCTGATTGTTCGGCTAGGGAGTAAAGGGAGCACCTCTGCGATTGTCACGACCGGGTCATCCGAGCTCTAACCTCAAACTGGGTGAAGCCGAAAGCTAGCGCTCCTATTGTTTTCAATCATGGTCGGCACACAATAGAACTCACGAGTACAAAAAATCTATTGCACAAGTCTCATAATAACAATGAGCAACCAAAGAAAGGTATCGGTGGGGGTACTATTTTCTTCGAAGATGCTTCTTACACTTCGTTAGTAATATAGCATAAGTTCCCTGAGCGCACTTTGTCTATTACAGCCTTATGGCCTAATTGCCTGGTTATCGGAAACACCATCGATATTCTCGACAGGTGGAGTACATAACACTTTTCGGTCCTTGACCGAAGAGGGAGAAGCCGACGGTTAGTTAAGACGCGTTTAAAGTTTGGGTGAACACAGATACGATATAAGTACTTCGGTACACACAATCATTATAACATAAAATTATTTTACCCAAGTCACTCGGGGGCTCTTAAATTTATGTGAGTTGTTTTATAATAAGTTTTCTTCTTCCTAGTCGTTGCAAAGTCTTTTTTCTATCACTCCTTTTTTCAACTAGAGTGTGTGGTCAATAGTCGGGGAGCCTAATTTCCCTCTCACAGCCGCTAAAGTTTGCTAAACTAGCCTAACAAGAAGTACTCCGCCTTCGGGATAGGAGGTTGAAGCCGTAGGCTAACCCGCTTGAAATCTTGAGATAGGATGTGTCATGTTAAAGCACGACAGAAGCACAATTTTTTTAAAAAGACCAATTTTCTGATTGGCACCGAACAATTGATCAAGTTCGGACGTTGAGTTTTTGCTGACGTTTTTTGGTTTTCCAATCCTATAGCACTTTTCAACTACTTGTGTGTTTTCCACATGAGTCTCGCAGTGCAACTCCGGACACCTTTACAGATTCGGCAAAAAACATTCTCGGATATTGGTATATATGCATCGGTCTTGAATTGTGTCTTCGGTTAATAGTTGGGTTGCCCGGCTCCTGTGCTTGCCTCCTATGTTCCGCGTTGTTCGGCTAGGTGTGCAACGGGAGAACCACTGCGATTGTGCTTCCAGCTCGCATGGTTAAGCACCTCACTGGAGAAAGCCGAAAACTGACTATCACAATAAGCACAAACTGGTCAGCGATCCGATGACCGTGTTAAATGATGGGACGTTCATAACATTGGCCGAAGTGTTTGCGGCTTGACCTCAGCTGTCTTCGAACACTAACTGGGGGCTCGTAGCTAGCTTCCCCAGTTTAAAGCTCCTATGACTAAGTGAAAGTTATAAAGCCAAGATATCTGATTGCCTCATTTCCGCTAACACAACCACCTCCGGGCACCGAGACGTCGGCTAAGGGTTGTTTGGTTATTGCAAAAACACCCTGTGTAGTATCTACAAAGGGGGAGAAGCCGACGATGGGCCACTTTCAACTGATAAATAGTCACCATGGAGTCAAAATAAGTATATATCATCAGCATTTGTATTCATTATACAAGCATTGCCTTCCGTAATTATCGTTATAAAGCCGTAAATATGCATCAATTTGACTTAAGATTTGAGCCAAGCTGGGTTGCCTGGCTCCTGTGCTTACCCCTACATTCCCGATTGTTCGGCTAGGCGGTAAAGGAAGCACCTCTGTGATTGTTACTACCGGGTCATCCGAGTTAGTAGCTCAGACGGGGTGAAGCCGAAAGCTAGCAATCTTAAAGGATCACATTGGTCGGCAACGACGGAAGTTAAAATTTTGGTTCATTAATACCATAGAGTTCAGGAACTTTCCCCGAACTAAAGTCCTCAATATTTTCCTCCCACATTGACCGGAGGTGAGGTTTCATGATCATGATAAGCATGACGACCCGAAGAAAGGAACCGGTAGCGGGACTATTTCCTTGGAAGATGTTTCTTACATTATGTAATATAACATATCTCTCCGTGTACCTTTGTTTATAAGACCGTATGGCCGGATTGCCTTGTTTTCCATAAATCTTTTCCCTTATAATGGCTTCATAAAGTAGGAAAACACTCTTCCGCTACTGGTCGAAGAGGTTGAAGCCGATGGTCGGTTAACAAAGTTTTGTACAATACGGATTCAAGCATTAATGATGTAGAGTACTTGGATACATAGAATTATTACACATAATCTATGGTTTTATTATGGATATCGATCCTTAATCCGGCCACCCGTGCCCACATTAAGGCTCGGGGGCTACTGGGCTTCGTGCTCATTATTTATAAATGTTAAAGGGGCACATCGATCCCCTGATCTGTTGTTGCCACCCGACCAGTGGCTCGGGGGCTACTGCATTGCCTATTCAATGCAGAAAATGCACAGTGCTTAGTGTTCGGCTTGACCGAACTATGGGCAAACGCGTCTTCGGACAGCAATAGGTACCATCTGGACCTATTCGGCATCAAGCTAATATATTACGGCAACTTCTCAAGACCCTCTCTCAAGGGCCCGTTCACTGATCACTATTATCTCTAATACATTACACTGCGTTTCTATTCCTATGTATGCTGCCGAGCTAGGAGTTGATCCTCAGGACGATTTCACGCATCGACCTGAGTCTCAGGGGCTACTAGGATCAGCGGTTTCATGTTTTCCTTCAGGTGCATCCCGGGTTTTACACCAACACACACACCTTGAGGGTTACTGGCTATATATCTCGGCAGAGAATAAATTGCACCAATCAAAAAATCAGCCCGCAGTTAGGGGTGGTGCACCACCTCGGAAGCAGTCGGGCATAAAGCTCGGGCGCCAGTGGCTGGCTCCATAGAGGGCATTTCCGGCATTAAGCTCGGCTAAACTCCCTCAACTTTTTAGAACCAAGGTGATCTATGACACCTCGGATATAGTACGGCTTTGGAACTTGGATATAGTCTGGCGTTGGAGCTCGGATACTGTCTGGCGTTGGAGCTCAGATACAGCTCGGTGTTGGTGCTTAGCTGCAAAAGATACCTCGAATACAGTCCAACATTGGAGCTCGGACGCAAGAGGACACTACCGCCCGGGAACGACTTCAAACCCGAGGTGTGGCATAAAAATAACCAGGCATTGATAAAGGCCAATAACTTAAAGGGGCTCCTCGAATACCCGACGTGTAAACTCTTCGGATTTACTTCGGTGATCCTCAAGATCGAAGATAAGAAGATTTGTCGAACCAGCTTTCAAGACCGACGGCCGAAGATGAAGAACGGTTCAGAAGAATCGAGGAGCGTCCCCAACTTGAAGACCGGTTCAGGGGGCTATTGACGGTGTCCTGGACTATGGGGTACTCACCACGTCGTCTCCCGATCAGTTGGATTGGGCCGAGGACCCCCATGGCCGCATACTCATGGG
The DNA here is from genome assembly GCF_018294505.1 of Triticum aestivum. Taxonomy (NCBI): domain Eukaryota; kingdom Viridiplantae; phylum Streptophyta; class Magnoliopsida; order Poales; family Poaceae; genus Triticum; species Triticum aestivum. The sequence continues at coordinate 603,413,635 of NC_057801.1, forward strand.
CCAGTTCGGACAGCTGCCGCATACAAGGAAGATTCCACAAGACTTGGTGATCAAGACAAGGACTCCTCCCCACCGACGTATTCGGCTAGGACTCTTGTTATCCTAGGCCTCTGGCGCATTATATAAACCGAGGCCAGGCTAGTCCATAGACTAGAAGAACAATCATAATCATAGGCTAGCTTCTAGGGTTTAGCCTCTACGATCTCGAGGTACATCAACTCTTGTAATACCCATATCATCAAGATCAATCAAGCAGGAAGTAGGGTATTACCTCCATCAAGAGGGCCTAAACCTGGGTAAAACATCGTGTCCCCTGCCTCCTGTTACCATTAGCCTTAGACGCACAGTTCGGGACCCCCTACCCGAGATCCACCGGTTTTGACACCGACAGCCATGCCTGCCTTCCCAGTCTGTTCAGGGCTCAGGCATGCAGCACCCACCAAGCCAACCCGATTTATCCTGAGATACATCCTCAACACTCAGTAGCCACTCATCATCACCCATTTTCTAATTGATTCATTACTCATTAGGCAGGACTGTCATTAGGGTTTTTTGTGTGCTTAGTGGTACCTACACTTAATGGTTCAGATGTATTTCGGTAATATTTAGTACCTCTAAAGTTCACAGGGTTTTCAAAATTCCGGCCCTCGGAACAGACACTAGTCATTTTGGATTGTTGGTCGTAGTGACATTGACCCAGATTACTACTGCAAGCCAAGTTTGTTGACAGTTTTACTTGTATTTCTTACTCATTTGATATAATATCCAATTATTCAAGTCAATTAGTTGTAAACAATAAGTGCTAGACAAACTTCTTCATTCAGATTTTGGACGGTCTCTTACTGCAGTTACAATTCTGCATACTTGTCCTAGTAAGTTCACAAGCAAATGATTGATTCACTACATCTATGCTTGTCTTGTCATATTTGTTGTAAATATTCTTTTAGGGTGGACCACCCTGTTTCTAAATACTGGAACCGTAGACATGAGTGAATAGTATTTCTCTATGTGATCTCTTCATCATGTGTGGGCAACGAACACTGCATTGTATAGAAAGAAAGTGTCATTTCCAGCTTTTACATAGGTTTCGATCTTTTACATAGAATACAATCTGCCTACTTGCTTTGTGTCGCACTACCAACACTCCACCCTTGAAGCTAAACATTATGCCACTCATAATTGCTTAGTTTATTTGTTCAAATACGAATTTCATATGATTCTAATTTTCCTACTTTAGTTTTGAAATGTGTGCCTGCCTGTTATAGAGACATAAGGGGTTTGTATTTCTGTGTGTGGTCTGGTCAACACGGTTGGGGGGGTGAACTTTGCATATGCAGGGGTTTATAGGGAGACACTCTTCGAGTTGAATCCGCAATGCATTCCATAGATAATCTTACTACTTTTTATGTTTTCATGAATCTCAGATTCTGAACAGCATCATAATGATTATGAGCTTGCGCGCATGAAAAGAATAAAGCAGAACAATTCCATGGCTGTCAAACTTGGCATTAAGGGACTGAAATCAAGTCTGGATGCAATGCAATGCAAACGCTCTCCACCTACAGATTCATGCTCAGAATATGATCCTAACAGTGATTCTGAGCTAGAGGGAGACCTAAGTCAATGTAGCTCCCTAGTGGAGGAGTCAGAGGAAGATGCCCTATCTTATTCACAAGGTACTTGCTCTAACTTTCCAAGGTTACATTGCTCGCACATATCTTGTAACTGATGCTTTGCATTGCTTCTACTTTGTTGAACTGCCGTTAGCTTAGTTTACACATCGTGTATGTGAATACGCCCTGCCTATCCATTTTCAGTACATATTCCATCTGTCATCATACCATATTTATCCATTCAAATGATATTCTTGTGTATCAGACGTTCAAAAGGAAGAGGGCGATTGCTGATTGTGGAGGAGCACAAGCAAAGTATTTGGAAAAGGTAGTGGCACCTGATAAATCAAATAGCCCATTAGGTGTAGTGGCAATATCACCTGACCCACAAAACACCCCAACTCTGCCAGACTCTAGCCCTACTACACTGGTCATTTCTGATGCCCCAACTCAGCAGACCCCAACTGCAGCAAACAGTACGATTATGCTAGTTGACATAGCACCAGTTGTACGATGCAAAACCCCCATTCCAGCAAAGAGTACACCAAATCCAGTTGCCAAATCCCTTTTCGAACCAGAGAGATCCCCAATTGCAGCAAATAGGACCCTTGTTCCATTTCTTCCCAGTTTAGAAGACGAAGCTTATGTTGTTGTCAGGAACTTTGTGCGCATCTTTCCTTCATGGAAAGATTATACCACACACACAGAACAAGTTCCAGTCTTCCTCCGCAACTTACAAGTAAGTAATGTACTAATGTTATTCATGGTCATTCCTGCATATGTTTCTGCTGACAGAAGACACAAGATTTCATTCTTTTAAATAGGCAAGGAGAAAACTAGATTGTGATGACGAGCAAGGGTTGGTTGCGCTTTTCAAGCACTCGTTGATGAAGTATTGTTCCTACCTGAGGCAAGCGCACTTCGATGGCAAGCCTCTGAACAAAATTTTTGTAAAGTCTTCGGTGCTACATGTTGGGGAACATAGCAGAAATTCAAATTTTTCTACGCATCACCAAGATCAATCTATGGAGATACTAGCAACGAGAGAGAGGGGAGTGCATCTTCATACCCTTGAAGATCGCGATGTCGAAGCGTTACAAGAACGCGGTTGATGGAGTCGTTCACGAAGCGATTCAGATCGCGGCCGAATCCGATCTAAGCACCGAAGAACGGTGCCTCCGCGTTCAACACACGTACAGCCTGATGATGTCTCCCGTTCCTTGATCCAGCAAGGAGAGAGGGAGAGGATGGGGAAGACTCCGTCCAGCAGTAGCACCACGTCGTGGTGGTGATGGAGGAGCGTGGCACTCCAGCAGGGCTTCGCCAAGCATTGCGAGAGACGAGGAGGGAGAGGGGTAGGGCTGCGCCAGGGAGAGGAAAACTCATGTTCTTGGCAGCCCCAAAACCTCCACTATTTATAGGGGAAGGGGAGAGGGGGCCGGCCCCCTCCAGATCCCATCTAGAGGGGAGGGGCGGCGGCCAGGAGGGGGAGACTTGCCCCCCAAGCAAGGTGGAGGCGCCCCCTAGGGGCTGGTTCCCTCCCATATTCAGCCCATGAAGTCCCCGGGGCAGGTGGCCCCACCCGGTGGACCTCCGAACAACTTACGGTGGTCCCGGTACAATACTGATAACCCCCGAAACTATTCTGGTGGCTGAAACTGCACTTCCCATATATAAATCTTTACCTTCGGACCATTCCGGAACTCCTCGTGATGTCCGGGATCTCATCCAGGACTCCGAACGACATTCGGTAACCACATACAAACTTCCTTTATAACCCTAGCGTCATCAAACCTTAAGTGTGTAGACCCTACGGGTTCGGGAACCATGCAGACATGACCGAGACGTTCTCCGGCCAATAACCAACAGCAGGATCTGGATACCCATGTTGGCTCCCACATGTTCCACGATGATCTGATCGGATGAACCACGATGTCGGGGATTCAATCAATCCCGTATACAATTCCCTTTGTCAATTGGTATGTTACTTGCTCGAGATTCGATCGTCAGTATCCCAATACCTCATTCAATCTCGTTATCGGCAAGTCACTTTACTTGTTCCATAATGCATGATCCCATGAATAACTACTTAGTCACATTGATCTCATTATGATGATGCATTACCGAGTGGGCCCATAGATAGCTCTCCGTCATACGGAGTGACAAATCCCAGTCTCGATTCGTGCCAACCCAACAGACACTTTCGGAGATACCCGTAGTGCACCTTTATAGCCACCCAGTTATGTTGTGATGTTTGGCACACCCAAAGCATTCCTACGGTATCCAGGAGTTGCACAATCTCATGGTCTAAGGAAATGATACTTGACATTAGAAAAGCTTTTAGCAAACGAACTACACGATCTTGTGCTATGCTTAGGATTGGGTCTTGTCCATCACATAATTCTCCTAATGATGTGGTCCCGTTATCAATGACATCCAATGTCCATGGTCAGGAAACTATGACCATCTGTTGATCAACGATCTAGTCAACTAGAGGCTCACTAGGGACATGTTGTGGTCTATGTATTCACACATGTATTGCGGTTTCCGGTCAATACAATTATAGGATGAATAAGAGACAATTATCATAAACAAGGAAATACAATAATAACCATTTTATTATTGCCTCTAGGGCATATTTCCAACAGTCTCCCACTTGCACTAGAGTCAATAATCTAGTTCACATCACTATGTGATTGTAATGAATCAACACCCATGGGGTCTGATCATATCTCGCTTGTGAGAGAGGTTATTAGTCAACGGATCTAAACCTTTCAGATCCGTGTGTGCTTTGCAAATCTCTATGTCATCTCCTAGATGCAGTTACCACACTCTATTTGGAGCTATTCCAAATAACTGTTCTACTATACGAATCTGATTTACTACTCAGAATAATTCGGATTAGTCTCAAAGTTTGCATCGGCGTAACCCTTTACGACGAACTCTTTTACCACCTCCATAATCGAGAAAAATCCTTAGTCCACTAGTTACTAAGGATAAGTTCGACCGCTGTCCTGTGATCCATTCCTGGATCACTCTTGTACCCCTTCACCGACTCATGACAAGGCACACTTCAGGTGCCATACACAGCATAGCATACTATAGAGCCTACGTCTGAAGCATAGGGGACGACCTTCGTCCTTTCTCTCTCTTCTGCCGTGGTCATGTCTTGAGTCTTACTCAATATTCACACCTTATAACACAGCCAAGAACTCCTTCTTTGCCGATCTATTTTGAACTCCTTCAAAATCTTGTCACGGTATGTATTTATTTGAAAGTACTATTAAGCGTTTTTGATCTATCCTTATAGATCTTGATGCTCAATGTTCAAGTAGCTTAATCCAGGTTTCCATTGAAAAACACTTTTCAAATAACCCTATATGCTTTCTAGAAATTCTACATCATTTCTGATCAACAATATGTCAACAATATATACTCATCAGAAATTCTATAGTGCTCCCACTCACTTCTTTGGAAATACAAGTTTCTCATAAACATTGTATAAACCCAAAATCTTTGATTATCTCATCAAAGCGTATATTCCAACTCCGAGATGCTTACTCCAGTCCTTAGAAGGATTGCTGGAGCTTTGCATACTTGTTAGCATCTTTCAGGATTGACAAAACTTTCTGGTTGTATCACATACAACCTTTCCTCAAGAATATCGTCGAGGAAACAATGTTTTGACATCCTATCTGCAAGATTTCATAAATAATGCAGTAACTGCTAATATAATTCCAACAGACTCTTAGCATTGCTACGAGTGAGAAAGTCTCATCGTAGTCAACTCCTTGAACTTGTCGGAAAACATCTTAACGACAAGTCGAGCTTTCTTAATGGTGATACTTACCATCATTGTCCGTCTTCCTTTTAAAACCCATCTATACCCAACAGCCTTACGACCATCAAGTAGTTCTTCCAAAGTCTACACTTTGTTTTCATACATGGATCCTCTCTCGGATTTTATGACCTCGAGCCATTTGTCAGAATCTGGTCCCACCATCGCTTCTCCATAGCTCGTAGGTTCATTGTTGTCTAGCAACATGACCTCCAAGACAGGATTACCGTACCACTCTGAAGTAGTACGCGTCCTTGTCGACCTACGAGGTTTGGTAGTGACTTGATCCGAAGTTTCATGATCACTATCATCAGCTTCCACTTCAATTGGTGTAGGTGCCACAGGAACAACTTCATGTGCCCTGCTACACACTAGTTGAAGTGATGGTTCAACAACCTCATCAAGTCTCCACCATCCTCCCACTCAATTCTTTCAAGAGAAACCTTTCCTCGAGAAAGGACCCGTTTCTAGAAACAATCACTTTTGCTTTCGGATCTGAAAAAGGAGGTATACCCAACTGTTTTGGGTGTCCTATGAAGATGTATGTATCCGCTTTGGGTTCGAGCTTATCAGGATGAAACTTTTTTCACATAAGCGTCGCAGCCCCAAACTTTCAAGAAAAGACAGCTTAGGTTTCTCTAAACCATAGTTCATATGGTGTCATCTCAACGGAATTACATGGTGCCCTATTTAAAGTGGATGTGGTTGTCTCTAATGCCTAACCCATGAACGATAATGGTAATTCGATAAGAGACATCATGGTATGCCCCATATCCAATAGGGTGCATCTATGATGTTCGGACACACCATCACACTATGGTGTTCCAGGCGGTGTTAGTTGTGAAACAATTTCCACAATGTCTTAATTGTGTACCAAACTCGCAACTCAGGTATTCATCTCTATGATCATATCATAGATATTTTTATCCTATTGTCACAAAGATCTTCAACTTCACTCTGAAATTACTTGAACCTTTCAATAATTTAGACTTGTGTTTCATCAAGTAAACATACTCAGCATCTACTCAAATCATCTGTGAAGTAAGAACATAACGATATCCACTGCGTGCCTCAGCACTCATTGGACAGCACACATCAAAATGTATTACTTCCAACAAGTTGCTATCTTGTTCCATCTTACTGAAAACGAGGCTTTTCAGTCATCTTGCCCATGTGGTATGATTTGCATGTCTCAAGTGATTTAGAATCAAGTGGTTCCAAACGATCCATCTGCATGGAGTTTCTTCATGCGCACATACCAATAGACATAGTTCGCATGTCTCAAACTTTTCAAAAATGAGTGAGTCCAAAGATCCATCAACATGGAGCTTCTTCATGCGTTTTATACCAATATGACTCAAATGGCAGTGCCACAAGCATGTGGTACTATCATTACTATCTTATATCTTTTGGAATGAACATGTGTATCACTACGATCGAGATTCACTAAACCATTCATTTTAGGTGCAAGACCATTGAAGGTATTATTCAAATAAACAGAGTAACCATTATTCTCCTTAAATCAATAACTGTATTGCGATAGACATAATCCAATCATGTCTATGCTCAACGCAAACACCAAATAACAATTATTTAGGTTTAACACTAATCCCGATGGTAGAGGGGCGTGCGATGTTTGATCACATCAACCTTGGAAATACTTCCAACACATATCGTCACCTCGCCTTTAGCTAGTCTCCGTTTATTTTGTAGCCTTTTATTTCGAGTTACTAACACTTAGCAACTGAACCGGTATCTATTACCATGGTGCTACTAGGAGTACTAGTAGAGTACACATTAATATAATGTATATCCAATATACTTCTTTCGACCTTGCCTGCCTTCTTATCAACCAAGTATCTAGGGTGGTTCTGCTTCAGTGTCCGTTCCTCTCATTACAGAAGCACTTAGTCTCGGGTTTGGGTTCAACCTTGGGTTTCTTCACTAGAGCATCAACTAATTTGCCATTTCATGAAGTATCCCTTCTTGCCCTTGCCCTTCTTGAAACTGTTTCACTAACCATCAACAGTTTATGCTCCTTCTTGATTTCTACTTTCGCGGTATCAAAAATCGCAAATAGCTCAAGGATCATCATATCTATCCCTGATATGTTATAGTTCATCACGAAGCTCTAGTAGCTTGGTGGCAATGACTTTGGAGAAACGTCACTATCTCATCTGGAAGATTAACTCCCACTCGATTCAAGTGATTGTAGTACCAAGACAATCTGAGCACATGCTCAATGATTGAGCTTTTCTCCCTTAGTTTGTAGGCTAAGAAACTCGTCGGAGGTCTTATACCTCTTGACATGGGCACAATCCTGAAATCCCAATTTCAGCCCTTGGAACATCTCATATGTTCCGCGACGTTTCAAAAACGTCTTCGGCGCCACAATTCTAAACCGTTTAACATTATTGAACTATCATGTAGTCATCAAAACGTGTATGTCAGATGTTTGCAACATCCACAGACAACGTTCGAGGCTTAAGACACTGAGTGGTGTGTTAAGGACATAAGCCTTCTGCGCAGCAATGAGGAGAATCCTCAGTTTACGGACCCAGTCCGCATAATTGCTACTATCAGCTTTCAACTATATTTTCTCTAGGAACATATCTAAACAGTAGAACTAAAGCGTGAGCTTACGACATAATTTGCAAAAACCTTTTGACTATGTTCATGATAACTAATTTCATCTAATCACATTATTTGATGAACTCCCACTCAGATAGACATCCCTCTAGTCATCTAAGTGATACATCATCCGAGTCAACTAGGCCGTGTCTGATCATCACGTGAGACGGACTAGTCATCATCGGTGAACATCTTCATGTTGATCGTATCTACTATACGACTCATGTTCGACCTTTCGGTCTCTTGTGTTCTGAGGCCATGTCTGTACATGCTAGGCTCGTCAAGTCAACCTAAGTGTTTCGCGTGTGTAAATCTGGCTTACACCCGTTGTATGTGAACGTTAGAATCTATCACACCCAATCATCACGTGGTGCTTCGAAGCAACGATCTTTCGCAATGGTGCACAGTTAGGGGGAACACTTTCTTGAAATTATAATGAGGGATCATCTTATTTACTACCGTCATTTTAAGCAAATAAGATGCATAAACATGATAAACATCACATGCAATCAAATAGTGACATGATATGGCCAATATCATTTTGCTCCTTTTGATCTCCATCTTCGGGGCTCCATGATCACCATCGTCACCGGCATGACACCATGATCTCCATCATCGTGTCTCCATGAAGTTGTCTCACCAACTATTACTTCTACTACTATGGCTAACGGTTTAGCAATGAAGTAAAGTAATTACATGGCGTTATTCAGTGACACGCATGTCATACAATAAATAAAGACAACTCCTATGGCTCCTGCCAGTTGCCATACTCATCGACATGCAAGTCGTGATTCCTATTACAAGAATATGATCAATCTCATACGTCACAAATATTTCATTCATCACATCCTTCTTGGCCATATCACATCACACGGCATATGCTGCAAAAACAAGTTAGACGTCCTCTAATTGTTGTTGCAAGTTTTTTTACGTGGCTGCTATAGGTTTCTAGCAAGAATGTTTCTTACCTACGCCAAAACCACAACGTGATATGCTAATTGCTATTTACCCATCATAAGGACCCTTTTCATCGAATCCGATCCGACTAAGGTGGGAGAGACTGTCACCCGCTAGCCACCTTATGCAACAAGTGCATGTCAGTCGGTGGAATCTGTCTCACGTAAGTGTACGTGTAAGGTCGGTCCGGGCCGCTTCATCCCACAATACCGTCGAAACAAGATAGGACTAGTAATGGTAAGCATATTGAACGAAATCAACACCAACAACAACTTGTGTTCTACTCGTGCATAGAATCTACGCAATAGACCTAGCTCATGATGCCACTGTTGGGGAACGTAGCAGAAATTCAAAATTTTCTACGCATCACCAAGATCAATCTATGGAGATACTAGCAACAAGAGAGAGGGGAGTGCATCTTCGTACCCTTGAAGATCGCGATGCGGAAGCGTTACAAGAACGCGGTCGGTGGAGTCGTACACGAAGCGATTCAGATCGCGGCTGAATCCGATCTAAGCACCGAAGAACGGTGCCTCCGCGTTCAACACACGTACAGCCCGGTGACGTCTCCCGTGCCTTGATCCAGCAAGGAGAGAGGGAGAGGATGGGGAAGACTCTGTCCAGCAGCAGCACAACGATGTGGTGGTGATGGAGGAGCGTGGCACTCCAGTAGGGCTTCGCCAAGCACTCGAGAGACGAGGAGGGAGAGGGGTAGGGTTACGCCAGGGAGAGGAAAACTCATGTTCTTGGCAGCCCCAAAACCTCCACTATTTATAGGGGAAGGGGAGAGGGGGCCGGGCCCCTCCAGATCCCATCTAGAGGTGAGGGGCGGCGGCTAGGAGGGGGAGACTTGCCCCCCCAAGCAAGGTGGAGGCGCCCCCTCCCCTAGGGTTTTCAACCCTAGGCGCCTTGGGCCCTTGGGGAGGGGCGCACCAGCCCACTAGGGGCTGGTTCCCTCCCATATTCAGCCAATTAAGTCCCCGGGGCAGGTGGCCCCAACCGGTGGACCTCCGGACACCTTTCGGTGGTCCTGGTACAATACTGATAACCCGCGAAACTATTCCGGTGACTGAAACTGGACTTCCCATATATAAATCTTTACCTCCGGACCATTCTGGAACTCCTCGTGATGTCCGGGATCTCATCCATGACTTCGAACAACATTCGGTAACCACATACAAACTTCCTTTATAACCCTAGCGTCATCGAACCTTAAGTGTGTAGACCCTATGGGTTCGGGAACCATGCAGACATGACCGAGACGTTCTTCGGCCAATAACCAACAGCGGGATCTGGATACCCATGTTGGCTCCCACATGTTCCACGATGATCTGATCGGATGAACCACGATGTCGGGGATTCAATCAATCCCGTATACAATTCCCTTTGTCAATTGGTATGTTACTTGCTCGAGATTCGATCGTCGGTATCCCAATACCTCGTTCAATCTCGTTATCGGCAAGTCACTTTACTCGTTCCATAATGCATGATCCCTTGACTAACTACTTAGTCACATTGAGCTCATTATGATGATGCATTACCGAGTGGGCCCAGAGATAGCTCTCCGTCATACGGAGTGACAAATCCCAGTCTCGATTCGTGCCAACCCAACAGACACTTTCGGAGATACCCGTAGTGCACCTTTATAGCCACCCAGTTACGTTGTGATGTTTGGCACACCCAAAGCATTCCTACAGTATCCGGGAGTTGCACAATCTCATGGTCTAAGGAAATAATACTTGACATTAGAAAAGCTTTTAGCAAACAAACTACACGATCTTGTGCTATGCTTAGGATTGGGTCTTGTCCATCACATCATTCTCCTAATGATGTGATCCCGTTATCAATGACATTCAATGTCCATGGTCAGGAAACCATGACCATCTGTTGATCAATGAGCTAGTCAACTAGAGGCTCACTAGGGACATGTTGTGGTCTATGTATTCACACATGTATTGCGGTTTTCGGTCAATACAATTATAGCATGAATAATAGACAATTATCATAAACAAGGAAATACAATAATAACCATTTTATTATTGCCTCTAGGGCATATTTCCAACACTACATTTATCCGGCGGTGACTGGAATAATCTTGTTACACATTGGTCTCGGCTACAGCGTAAGGTACTGTCTATGATATCACATCACAATTAGAACTACATTTCTGCATTTGCCTTAATGTCTCACTTGTACGAAAACTGTTAGCAGAAGAACATTCATTCTCAAGGGACCACGGAATCTCGCAACTATACTGCACACTGCATTGCTCTTGTGAGTACCTCTTGCCCTGTATGACCATACTTACTTTCATAGATGTTTTATTATGTAGCATCACTGCACATGTTAGCCTCATAATCATCCATTTGGTGGACATTATAAGATCCCTATGGACTCTTACATAAATTTAGAATCAACCCAATGCTTTTGAAGAGGTTTAGCTTTGCAGTCCTCTTGTAAGGACTGAACATGGTCTATCACTTTACTTACATTAACAGCTACTCCCTCCATCCCGTAATATAAGAATGTTTTGTACAGTACACCAGTGTTCAAAACACTCTTGTATTATGGGAAGAGGAATTGGTTCATTTTGTAGCATTCTGCATCTTATCTCCCTCGCCCACCATTTACTAAAAAATATCATATCTATATTTAATCTCACCAACAAGTAGAATACACACACAATGCCAGTGCAGAAGTGTAGCCCATTGCTCTTGTCAGTACATTTTGTCCTGTAACGCTTGTACTTCCAGGGATTGGTAGTTGATTATGTAGCATCAATCTGCATCTTATCTTCATTATCCTCTATCACTTCCAGTATTATCATATCAATAATTACTCTCTACAAAATGTAGAGTACAGGCAATGCTTATGAAGAAGATTATGTGCTGATATTCTTGAGTTATGCTTCCCTTGACATGGAGAAGGGCATTATAAAGCCGGTGTTAACTGTTAATGTAAGTCAGTCCTTCTAAAGCCTTTATCCTCAACTGCTGTTTAATTTGCTCATACTCCCTATCGTTTACTTCTGTTTAGTTTGCTGTTTCTACCAAAATGCATGTTCGCAAGAACCGTAAGTTCTAAGTTTTACTTGTAAAACCAAATTCCTTATTCATACCATGCACATTACTTAATACTCCCTATATGTATGCCTGTTTTTGTGGATCTATAATCCAGTGTGTGGTGAAGCAGCCTACGTTTGCACCTTGTCATCTCCTGTTTTCTCTTACTAATGTGGCTTATGATATGAACAACATGCCATGCACATTATCCAAAATAGATACAATGATTTTCTTTGCCCTTCATCTATGCTTGTTATGTTCACATGGTAATCCAGTAGTGTGGTGAAGCTCCCCGCATTATGAACAATGCCAAATCATGCTATTGATATTTTGAACTTACTCTTTATTTTCTAATTTGAAATTGGATGGAATTGACAGCACAGTTATCATCTTTGTTTATACACGTGCAAAACCTGTCATCTCGCTGCTTTGTTTCAGGGTGATATGCCTGATGGCATGCACAAGTCTGCTGAAGGCTGTGAGACAAACCCAACATATATTGCAGTAAAGAAGGCAAAACATCTTGAAGATAGCGAGACAACCCCAAAGTCTTGTCTTGGTGGAGTGTTCAAGTTACTTGAGACTAACAGTCAGACAAGCTCACAGAATTCGTTGTCTGAATCAGTTCGACTTCTTCAGTCCCAAGTTCTAGCAGAAAGGCATTCTGCAACTCAACTTCAACTTGAAGTCCTATCTCTAAGAAAGATTGCGGAGAACACCAATGAGAACCTCATCGCTAAACAGCTACACCTGGAAGCTATGACCGAAATGCTAGGCCGGTCTCATAGCCTTGCTCAGCAACTTGCGCAGCAGTTCTCCCGCAAGGCAAACCTTTCTTGAACTGTCTTGGAAGTGGTCTCGGTTCAGTATTATTTTGTTACGCTACAATGGTGCCCAGTTTTTGTAATCTGCTTCTTCGTTGCACTTTATGATCACTGGTGGCAAACTTCAATGCCCACTGGATGTAAAATACCTTAAATCCTTTATTGTATAGTGTAGTTTTATTCTTAGTTACTATGCCGTAATTTCTTTATTGTATATAGTAGGTTTGTTCTTAATTCCTACTAGTTACTGCCATCATTCGCTATCTGAAAAAAAACAGATGTAGTCGACCGGGCCGAAACATTCGACTCTAACGGGCCTGGTTTTTAGCGGGCCACAATTGGGCCGGCTTGCGTCTTTCTTGGGCTCGAATGATTGGGGCCTTCACACATTGTGCTAGGCCCAAACTTACACCGGCCTATATTTTAGTTGGGCCTTTTGTCGACCCAGTGCTTAGTTTGGCCCAGGTAGCATTGGGCCATTAACAGGCTGAATATTGTATTGGCCTGTTACGGCCGAGATGAAACCACGGGCCTTTAGCAGACCAAAATGCATGTTGGGCCTCAATTTTCACTAGTCGTCGACTCTAGGACCTTGAGAAGAAGTGTAAGTAAGTCTAGAGGGGGGGGTGATTAGACTACTTGACCAATTAAAAATTAAGCCTTTTCCCAATTTTAGTTTTTGGCAGATTTAGCAATCTTAGCACAAGTCAAGCAATCTTCACACAATTCAAGCAAGCATGCAAAGAGTATATGAGCAGCGGAAATTAAAGCATGCAACTTGCAAGAATGTAAAGGGAAGGGTTTGGATATTTCAAACGCAATTTGGAGACACGGTGATTTTTGAGCCATGGTTCCGATAGGTGCTGCTATCGTACATCCACGTTGATGGAGACTTCAACCCATGAAGGGTAACGGTTGCGCGAGTCCATGGAGGGCTCCGCCCAAGAAGGGTCCACGAAGAAGCAACCTTGTCTATCCCACCATGGTCGTCGCCCACGAAGGACTTGCCTCACTAGCGGTAGATCTTCACGAAGTAGGCAATCTCCTTGCCCTTACAAACTCCTTGGTTCAACTCCACAATCTTGTCGGAGGCTCCCAAGTGACACCTAGCCAATCTAGGAGACACCACTCTCCAAGAAGTAACAAATGGTGTGTTGATGATGAACTCCTTGTTCTTGTGCTTCAAATGATAGTCTCCCCAACACTCAACTCTCTCTCATAGGATTTGGATCTGGTGGAAAGAAGATTTGAGTGGAAATCAACTTGGGGAAGGCTAGAGATCAAGATTCATATGGTAGGAATGGAATATCTTGGCCTCAACACATGAGTAGGTAGTTCTCTCTCAGAAATGGTAAGTTGGAAGTGTAGGTTTGTTCTGATGGCTCTCTCCACGAATGAAGAGGAGGTGGAGGGGTATATATAGCCTCCACACAAAATCTAACCGTTACACACAATTTACCAATCCCGGTGGGACCAAATCAACAAACTCGGTCGGACCGATTTAGTAAACAATGTGAACGTTAGGGTTTTCGGTGGGACCGATACGCAACTTGGTAGGACCTATATGGTTAGGGTTAGGGCATAACGTAATCTCGGTGAGACCGATTACACAAACTCGGTGAGACCGATTTTGGTAATAAGCTAACCAGAGAGTTGGTCAGGGCAAACTCGATGGGACCGATTACTCAAACTCGGTGGGACCGATTTTGGTAATAAGTTAACCAGAGAGTTTGCATTGTAATCTCGGTAGTACTGATTGCTCAAACTTGGTAAGACCGATTTTTATAATGGACATACATAGAGAGATTACAATCCCATCTTGGTGAGACCGAGATCCCTATCGGTGAGACCGATTTGCCTAGGGTTTGTGGCAGTGGCTATGACATCTGAACTCGGTGGCGCCGGATAGAAATAATCGGTGGGGCCGAGTTTGACTTTAGGTTTAGGTCATATGTGGATGTGGGAAAGTAGTTGAGGGTTTTGGAGCATATCACTAAGCACTATGGAGCAAGAAACTCGTTAAGCAACACCTCATCCCTTCTTGATAGTATTAGCTTTTCCTATAGACTCAATGTGATCTTGGATCACTAAAACATAAAATGCAGAGTCTTGATCTTGAAGGGGTTCCACATCCTTTAGTCCATGCCACTCCATTGTTCAACTTGTCTGAAACATACTAGATAAAAGTGTTAGTCCAACAAGAGATATGTTGACATTAATTACCAAAACCACCCAGGGAGCACTTGTGCTTTCATCGACGGGCCTTCAGCAGGTTGAAATGTAGGCCGGCCTTTTTGGGCCCAGTTAGCTCACAGGCCGTTACCAGGCCGAAACATATCTCGGGCCTTAGTTGGCCCACTGATATCATGGGCCTTTAAGAGGCTGAAAGCTTAGTACAGGCATCAACGGGCCGAATTACGTGACAGGCCTTTAACAAGCCCAAAGTCACGTTGGGCTTAACTGTCGCCACCTTTAGCACGGGCCATTAGTGGGCCCGATGTCCAGTCGGACCATATATGGCCCATGGGCAGCATGGGCCATTCCCAGGCTGAAAGTCACACTGGGCTGAAATGGGCCCATGTCTACATCAGGCCTCTAACAGGCCGAAAGTCACTGGGCTGTAGTTGGGCCCAAATATTTAGCAAACAATTAACGGGCTAGATCTGGCTTCGGGCCGCAAATGGGCCCAAATATTGGGTGAACAATTAACGGGCCAGATCTGGCTTCGAGCCGTAAATGGGCCCAAATATTGGGCGAACAATTAACGGGCCAGATCTGGCTTCGGGCTGTAAATGGGCCTTTATTAAGCAGGCCGTTATTGGGCTGGCCCACTAGTACCTGATTAAGTACTACATGCCTTTGACTGGGCCGGCCTTTTTAACCTATATGGGCCTTTGTTCGGCCCAGCCACGTGTCGACGTATCATAGGCATGTCTCCTCCAATGGACGGGCGACATCTGGCCCACTGATGAGCTGACAGGTGTTCCCTTCGGCCAATCAGAATTTTACACGTGGAAATTTCCCATTGGTCAGGGTTGTTAACGGGTTATCGGATCCAAAATCAGACCCGATAGCTTAACGGCGTTCTGTTACGGTGGATGCCACGTGTCGATCACCCTTGATGAAAGCACTTCTATGATGCGCGATTTATCGTTATGGAAGTGGACACTTCCGTGATGATATTTTTGGTAATGTCATGGAACACTTCTATGACAGCACAGGTATGACTATCTTGATTCTATCATAAAATCGTCATGGATGTACATGCATGACAAAAAACGTGACCTATGTTGGAAATATGCCCTAGAGGCAATAATAAAAGTATTATTATATTTCATTGTTCATGATAATTGTCTTGTATTCATGCTATAACTGTATTATCCGGAAATCGTAATACACGTGTGAATACTTAGACCACACTATGTCCCTGGTAAGCCTCTAGTTGACCAGCCCGTTGTGATCAACAGATAGTCATGGTTTCCTGACTATGGACATTGGATGTCATTGATAACGGGATCACATCATTAGGAGAATGATGTGATGGACAAGACCCAATCCTAAGCATAGCATAAGAGATCGTGTAGTTCGTTTTGCTAGAGCTTTGCAAGTGTCAAGTATAATACACGTGTGAATACTTAGACCACACTATGTCCCTGGTAAGCCTCTAGTTGACCAGCCCGTTGTGATCAACAGATAGTCATGGTTTCTTGACTATGGACATTGGATGTCATTGATAACGGGATCACATCATTTGGAGAATGATGTGATGGACAAGACCCAATCCTAAGCATAGCATAAGAGATCGTGTAGTTCGTTTTGCTAGAGCTTTGCAAGTGTCAAGTATCTCTTCCTTCGACCATGAGATCGTGTAACTCCCGGATACCGTAAGAATGCCTTGGGAGTGCCAAACGTCACAACGTAACTGGGTGACTATAAAGGTGCATTACAGGTATATCCGAAAGTAGCTGTTGGGTTGACACGGATCGAGACTGGGATTTGTCACTCCGTATGACGGAGAGGTATCTCTGGGCCCACTCGGTAATGCATCATCATAATGAGCTCAAAGTGACCAAGGTGTTGGACACGGGATCATGCATTACGGTACGAGTAAAGTGACTTGCCGGTAACGAGACTGAACAAGGTATTGGGATACCGACGATCAAGTCTTGGGCAAGTAACGTACCGATTGGCAAAGGGAATTGTATACAGGGTTTGATCGAACCCTCGACATAGTGGTTCATCCGATGACAACATCGAGGAGCATGTGGGAGCCATCATGGGTATCCAGATCCCGCTGATGGTTATTGACTAAGAGAGTCTCGGTCATGTCTACATGTCTCCCGAACCCGTAGGGTCTACACACTTAAGGTTCAGTCACGCTAGGGTTGTAGGGATATGTATATGCAGTAACCCGAATGTTGTTCGGAGTCCCGGATGAGATCCCGGACGTCACGAGGAGTTCCGGAATGGTCCGGAGGTAAAGATTTATATATGGGAAGTCCTGTTTCGGGCATCGGGACAAGTTTCGGGGTTATCGGTATTGTACCGGGACCACCGGAGGGGTCCCGGGGGCCCACCGGGTGGGGCCACCCATCCCCGGGGGCCACATGGGCTGTAGGGGGTGCGCCTTGGCCTACATGGGCCAAGGGCACCAGCCCCACAAGGCCCATGCGCCTAGGGTTTCCAAGGGGGAGGAGTCCTACTAGTGGAAGGCACCTCCTAGGTGCCTTGGGGGGGAGGGAATCCCCCCTTGGCCGCCGCACCCCCTAGGAGATTTGATCTCCTAGGGCCGGCCACCCCCCCTTGGCACCCCTATATATAGTGGGGGGAGAGGAGGGACTTCACACCTTGTGCCCTGGCCTTTGGTTGCCTCCTTCTCCCTCCCCAACACCTCCTCCAACTCCATAGCGCTTAGCGAAGCTCTGCCGGAGTACTGCAGCTCCACCAACACCACACCGTCGTGCTGCTGCTGGTGCCATCTCCCTCAACCTCTCCTCCCTTCCTTGCTGGATCAAGAAGGAGGAGACGTGGCTGTTTCCGTACGTGTGTTGAACGCGGAGGTGCCGTCCGTTCGGCGCAGGTCATCGGTGATTTGAATCACGTCGAGTACGACTACATCATCACCTTGCAAGCTTCCGCACACGATCTACAAGTGGTATGTAGATGCAAACTCTCTCCCTAGACTCGTTGCTTAGATGAACTCATAGATGGATCTTGGTGAAACCGTAGGAAAAATTTTAATTTTCTGCAACGTTCCCCAACAGTGGCATCATGAGCTAGGTCTATGCGTAGTTCTCTTTGCACGAGTAGAACACAATTTTGTTGTGGGCGTGGGTTTTGTCATCGTACTTGCCTCTACTAGTCTTTTCTTGCTTCGACGGTATTGTGGGATGAAGCGGCCCGGACCAACCTTACACGTACGCTTACGTGAGACCGGTTCCACCGACTGACATGCACAAGTTGCATAAGGTGGCTGGCGGGTGTCTGTATCTCCCACTTTAGTTGGAGCGGAATCGATGAACAGGGCCCTTATGAAGGGTAAATAGAAGTTGACAAAATCACGTTGTGGTGATTCGTAGGTAAGAAAACGTTCTTGCTAGAACCCAATTGCAGCCACGTAAAAGATGCAACAACAATTAGAGGACGTCTAACTTGTTTTTGCAGCGATTGATCATGTGATGTGATATGGCCAGAAGTTGTGATGAATGATGAATTGTGATGTATGAGATCATGTTCTTTGTAATAGGATTCACGACTTGCATGTCGATGAGTATGACAACCGGCAGGAGCCATAGGAGTTGTCATTATTTTTTGTATGACCTGCGTGTCATTGAATAACGTCATGTAAACTACTTTACTTTATTGCTAAACGTTAGTCATAGAAGTAGAAGTAGTCGTTGGCGTGACAACTTCATGAAGACACGATGATGGAGATCATGATGATGGAGATCATGGTGTCAAGCCGATGACAAGATGATCATGGAGCCCCGAAGATGAAGATCAATGGAGCTATATGATATTGGCCATATCATGTCACAACTATATAATTGCATGTGATGTTTATTATGTATTATGCATCTTGTTTACTTAGGACGACGGTAGTAAATAAGATGATCCCTTATAAAATTTCAAGAAGTGTTCCCCCCTAACTGTGCACCGTTGCTACAGTTCGTCGTTTCTAAGCACCACGTGATGATCGGGTGTGATGGATTCTTACGTTCACATACAACGGGTGTAAGACAGTTTTACACAGCGAAAACACTTAGGGTTAACTTGACGAGCCTAGCATGTGCAGACATGGCCTCGGAACACGGAGACCGAAAGGTCGAACACGAATCGTATAGAAGATACGATCAACATGAAAATGTTCACCGACGATGACTAGTCCGTCTCACGTGATGATCGGACACGGGCTAGTCGACTCGGATCGTGTAACACTTAGATGACTAAAGGGATGTCTAATCTAAGTGGGAGTTCATAATTTGATTAGAACTTTATTATCATGAACATAGTCTAAAACCTTTGCAAATATGTCTTGTAGATCAATGGCCAACGCTAATGTCAACATGAACTTCAACGCGTTCCTAGAGAAAACCAAGCTGAAAGATGATGGCAGCAACTATACGGACTGGGTCCGGAACCTGAGGATCATCCTCATAGCTGCCAGGAAACAATATGTCCTAGAAGGACCGCTAGGTGACGCTCCCGTCCCAGAGAACCAAGACATTATGAATGCTTGGCAAACTCGCGCTGATGATTACTCCCTCGTTCAGTGCGGCATGCTTTACAGCTTAGAACCGGGGCTCCAAAAGCGTTTTGAGCATCACGGAGCATATGAGATGTTCGAAGAGCTGAAACTAGTTTTTCAAGCTCATGCCCGGGTCGAGAGATATGATGTCTCCGACAAGTTCTACAGTTGTAAGATGGAGGAAAACAGTTCTGTCAGTGAGCACATCCTGAAGATGTCTGGGTTGCACAACCGTATGACCCTGCTAAACATTAACCTCCCAGATGAGGCGGTCATTGACAGAATCCTCCAGTCGCTCCCACCAAGCTACAAGAGCTTTGTGATGAACTACAACATGCAAGGAATGGAAAAGACCATTCCTGAATTGTTCTCGATGCTGAAGTCAGCAGAGGCTGAAATCAAGAAAGAACATCAAGTGTTGATGGTCAATAAGACCACTAAGTTCAAGAAGGGCAAGGGTAAGAAGAACTTCAAGAAGGACGGCAAAGATGTTGCCGCGCCTGGTAAGCCAGTTGCCGGGAAGAAGTCAAAGAAAGGACCCAAGCCTGAGACTGAGTGCTTTTATTGCAAGGGGAAGGGTCACTGGAAGCGGAACTGCCCCAAATACTTAGCGGATAAGAAGGCCGGCAACACCAAAGGTATATTTGATATACATGTGATTGATGTGTACCTTACCAGTAATCGTAGTAACTCCTGGGTATTTGATACCGGTGCTGTTGCTCATATTTGTAACTCACAGTAGGAGCTGCGGAATAAACGGAGACTGGCAAAGGACGAGGTGACGATGCGCGTCGGGAATGGTTCAAAAGTCGATGTGATCGCCGTCGGCACGCTGCCTCTACATTTACCTACGGGATTAGTTTTGAACCTCAATAATTGTTATTTAGTGCCAAGTTTGAGCATGAACATTGTATCTGGATCTCGTTTAATACGAGATGGCTACTCATTTAAGTCTGAGAATAATGGTTGTTCGATTTATATGAGAGATATGTTTTATGGTCATGCTCCGATGGTCAATGGTTTATTCTTAATGAATCTCGAGCGTAATATTACACATGTTCATAGTGTAGATGCCAAAAGATTTAAAGTTGATAACGATAGTCCCACATACTTGTGGCACTGCCGCCTTGGTCACATTGGTGTCAAGCGCATGAAGAAGCTCCATGCAGATGGACTTTTAGAGTCTCTTGATTATGAATCATTTGACACGTGCGAACCATGCCTCTTAGGTAAAATGACCAAGACTCCGTTCTCCGGAACAATGGAGCGAGCAACCAACTTGTTGGAAATCATACATACCGATGTGTGCGGTCCAATGAGCGTTGAGGCTCGCGGAGGATATCGTTATGTTCTCACTCTCACAGATGACTTGAGTAGATATGGGTATGTCTACTTAATGAAACACAAGTCTGAGACCTTTGAAAAGTTCAAGGAATTTCAGAATGAGGTGGAGAATCAACGTGACCGAAAGATAAAATTCTTACGATCAGATCGTGGAGGAGAATACTTATGTCACGAATTTGGTACACACTTAAAGAAATGTGGAATCGTTTCACAGCTCACGCCGCCTGGAACACCTCAGCGAAACGGTGTGTCCGAACGTCGTAATCGCACTCTATTGGATATGGTGCGGTCTATGATGTCTCTTACCGATTTACCGCTATCATTTTGGGGATACGCTCTAGAGACAGCTACATTCACTTTAAATAGGGCACCGTCTAAATCCGTTGAGACGACACCGTATGAATTATGGTTTGGAAAGAAACCTAAGCTGTCGTTTCTAAAAGTTTGGGGATGCGAAGCTTATGTCAAGAAACTTCAACCTGAAAAGCTCGAACCCAAAGTCGGAAAAATGCGTATTCATAGGATACCCTAAGGAAACTATAGGGTATACCTTCTACTTAAGATCCGAAGGCAAGATCTTTGTTGCCAAGAACGGATGCTTTCTGGAGAAAGAGTTTCTCTCGAAAGAAGTAAGTGGGAGGAAAGTAGAACTCGATGAAGTACTACCTCTTGAGCGGGATAGTGACGCAGCACAGGAAACCATTCCTGTGATGCCCACACCAACTGAAGAGGAAAACCATGATGATGATCAAGGTACTTCGGATCAAGTTACTGCTGAACTTCGTAGGTCCACAAGGACACGTTCCGCACCAGAGTGGTACGGCAACCCTGTCCTGGAAATCATGTTGTTAGACAACAATGAACCTTCGAACTATGAAGAAGCAATGACGGGCCCGGATTCCAACAAATGGCTTGAAGCCATGAAATCCGAGATAGAATCCATGTATGAAAACAAAGTATGGACTTTGACAGACTTGCCCGATGATCGGCGAGCGATAGAAAACAAATGGATCTTTAAGAAGAAGACAGACGCGGATGGTAATGTTACCATCTATAAAGCTCGACTTGTCGCTAAGGGTTATCGACAGGTTCAAGGGATTGACTACGACGAGACATTCTCTCCCGTAGCGAAGCTAAAGTCCGTCCGAATCATGTTAGCAATTGCCGCATACTATGATTATGAGATATGGCAGATGGACGTCAAAACAGCATTCCTTAACGGGCATCTTAAGGAAGAACTGTATATGATGCAGCCGGAAGGTTTTGTCGATCCTCAGAACGCTAACAAAGTATGCAAGCTCCAGCGATCCATTTATGGACTGGTGCAAGCATCTCGGAGTTGGAACATTCGCTTTGATGAGATGATCAAAGCGTTTGGGTTTATGCAGACTTATGGAGAAGCCTGCGTTTACAAGAAAGTGAGTGGGAGCTCTGTAGCATTTCTCATATTATATGTAGATGACATACTCCTGATGGGAAATAATATAGAATTTCTGGACAGCATTAAGGCCTACTTGAATAAGTGTTTTTCAATGAAGGACCTTGGAGAAGCTGCTTATATATTAGGCATCAAGATCTATAGAGATAGATCGAGACGCCTCATAGGTCTTTCACAAAGTACATACCTTGATAAGATTTTGAAGAGATTCAGAATGGATCAGTCCAAGAAGGGGTTCTTGCCTATGTTACAAGGTATGAGACTGAGCTCAGCTCAGTCACCGACCACGGCAAAAGATAAAGAAGAGATGAGTGTCATCCCCTATGCATCAGCCATAGGATCTATTATGTATGCCATGCTGTGTACCAGACCCGATGTAAACCTTGCCGTAAGTTTGGTAGCAAGATACCAAAGTAATCCCGGCAAGGAACACTGGACAGCGGTCAAGAATATCCTGAAGTACCTGAAAAGGACAAAGGACATGTTTCTCATTTATGGAGGAGACGAAGAGCTCGTCGTAAAGGGTTACGTCGACGCTAGCTTTGACTCAGATCCGGATGACTCTAAGTCACAAACCGGATACGTGTATATGTTGAATGGTGGAGCAGTAAGCTGGTGCAGCTGCAAGCAGAGCGTCGTGGCGGGATCTACGTGTGAAGCGGAGTACATGGCAGCCTCGGAGGCAGCACATGAAGCGATTTGGGTGAAGGAGTTCATCACCGACCTAGGAGTCATACCAAATGCGTCGGGGCCGATCAAACTCTTCTGTGACAACACTGGAGCTATTGCCCTCGCAAAGGAGCCCAGGTTTCACAAGAAGACCAGGCACATCAAGCGTCGTTTCAACTCCATCCGTGAAAATGTTCAAGATGGAGACATAGAGATTTGCAAAGTGCACACGGATCTGAATGTCGCAGATCCGCTGACTAAACCTCTCTCGCGTGCAAAACATGATCAACACCAGAACTCTATGGGTGTTCGATTCATCACAATGTAACTAGATTAGTGACTCTAGTGCAAGTGGGAGACTGTTGGAAATATGCCCTAGAGGCAATAATAAAAGTATTATTATATTTCATTGTTCATGATAATTGTCTTGTATTCATGCTATAACTGTATTATCCGGAAATCGTAATACACGTGTGAATACTTAGACCACACTATGTCCCTGGTAAGCCTCTAGTTGACCAGCCCGTTGTGATCAACAGATAGTCATGGTTTCCTGACTATGGACATTGGATGTCATTGATAACGGGATCACATCATTAGGAGAATGATGTGATGGACAAGACCCAATCCTAAGCATAGCATAAAAGATCGTGTAGTTCGTTTTGCTAGAGCTTTGCAAGTGTCAAGTATCTCTTCCTTCGACCATGAGATCGTGTAACTCCCGGATACCGTAAGAATGCCTTGGGTGTGCCAAACGTCACAACGTAACTGGGTGACTATAAAGGTGCATTACAGGTATCTCCGAAAGTAGCTGTTGGGTTGACACGGATCGAGACTGGGATTTGTCACTCCGTATGACGGAGAGGTATCTCTGGGCCCACTCGGTAATGCATCATCATAATGAGCTCAAAGTGACCAAGGTGTTGGACACGGGATCATGCATTACGGTACGAGTAAAGTGACTTGCCGGTAACGAGACTGAACAAGGTATTGGGATACCGACGATCAAGTCTCGGGCAAGTAACGTACCGATTGGCAAAGGGAATTGTATACAGGGTTTGATCGAATCCTCGACATAGTGGTTCATCCGATGACAACATCGAGGAGCATGTGGGAGCCATCATGGGTATCCAGATCCCGCTGATGGTTATTGACTAAGAGAGTCTCGGTCATGTCTACATGTCTCCCGAACCCGTAGGGTCTACACACTTAAGGTTCAGTCACGCTAGGGTTGTAGGGATATGTATATGCAGTAACCCGAATGTTGTTCGGAGTCCCGGATGAGATCCCGGACGTCACGAGGAGTTCCGGAATGGTCCGGAGGTAAAGATTTATATATGGGAAGTCCTGTTTCGGGCATCGGGACAAGTTTCGGGGTTATCGGTATTGTACCGGGACCACCGGAGGGGTCCCGGGGGCCCACCGGGTGGGGCCACCCATCCCCGGGGGCCACATGGGCTGTAGGGGGTGCGCCTTGGCCTACATGGGCCAAGGGCACCAGCCCCACAAGGCCCATGCGCCTAGGGTTTCCAAGGGGGAGGAGTCCTACTAGTGGAAGGCACCTCCTAGGTGCCTTGGGGGGGAGGGAATCCCCCCTTGGCCGCCGCACCCCCTAGGAGATTTGATCTCCTAGGGCCGGCCACCCCCCCTTGGCACCCCTATATATAGTGGGGGGAGAGGAGGGACTTCACACCTTGTGCCCTGGCCTTTGGTTGCCTCCTTCTCCCTCCCCAACACCTCCTCCAACTCCATAGCGCTTAGCGAAGCTCTGCCGGAGTACTGCAGCTCCACCAACACCACACCGTCGTGCTGCTGCTGGTGCCATCTCCCTCAACCTCTCCTCCCTTCCTTGCTGGATCAAGAAGGAGGAGACGTGGCTGTTTCCGTACGTGTGTTGAACGCGGAGGTGCCGTCCGTTCGGCGCAGGTCATCGGTGATTTGAATCACGTCGAGTACGACTACATCATCACCTTGCAAGCTTCCGCACGCGATCTACAAGTGGTATGTAGATGCAAACTCTCTCCCTAGACTCGTTGCTTAGATGAACTCATAGATGGATCTTGGTGAAACCGTAGGAAAAATTTTAATTTTCTGCAACGTTCCCCAACAACCTACTATGACAAACACGTATCATCACGGAAGTGTATTTTTTTGTAGTGATTCTCCAGGTGCCCTGACAACCACTGGGTACTCCAGGGTGCCTTCAACCAATCCACCCAAATGTGTATTTAAGTAGCCACCTTAATTCAACCATTAATTAACAGAACTCACATCTGTCATGAATCACTCGAACCAAACCACGTTTACTAGCATAGCATAGCAATATAAGCAACGTAGAAGTAACTCCCAAAGGTTTGATAATAAACAGGGCAATAGGTTCTACCTCATCATCTACTTCCCAAAACCCACATGTTAATCAGATCCTAACCATGCAATTGTTTCAGGATTGATCTAATGCAATAAAATTGGGTAGTAAAAAGGTATGATCAAAGTGTTACTTGCCTTGCTGATGATCCGTGAAACCTAGAGACTTGTAGTAGCACGCTTCGCACTCTGGGTACTCTATCGCAAACAAACAAGCATATAATAAGCACTCAACTAGAAGCACGGGTAAAACTCAAATAAGAGATCTAACCAGAAATTTCAACTTAAGAACTCCGATTTGCAAAAAGAATAAATAAAACGAAGCAACAAAACTCAAACTACGAAAGAAATAAGCTTCATTTACTAATATGGACTTGAGTCAAATTTTACAGTACCAAAATCTTGTTCAAGTTGGTTAAGCAGAAAGAGGGCTTCGAGATGAAACTCTAGGCGCTTGAATCGCCCGATTCCGATAAACGAGCGAAAAGATAAACTAAAATGAAAATCAGGGCAGAAATCGCGGTTGAAAATAATCGCGGAAAAACCATGGAAAAAGAAAACTGACGAACAGGCTAACGAACGAACGTTCGCTGTCTGCGATTAACAGGTGAAAACCGTTAGTTAAAACGAACGAACGGGCGTTCACTAAATAACTAAACCGGGAAAAAAATAAACCGATCTAAAATAAGAAAATAACCGCGGTTCTAAAAAAATGCACGGTTTTCTGGAGAAAACCGGCGGCGGCTACCTCGGCGAGATCCGGCGAGGGCGGCGGAAACTCCGGCGGCGGCAACACACTACGGCGGCGTCGGGCGGCGGCGTCGGCGGCGGGTGGAGTGGCGGCGACGGGCGACGGGGCGCTAGGGTTTCGGGCAAGGTTGGCGGCGGCTCGGGCCTTCGGCCTTTAAAGGGTCGGCCGGGTGAAGTGTCCGGGGCGGACACGGCCCGGTAAGGCGGTGGACTTTTTACAAATAATATTCCACGCAGAAAATCAAATAAAAGAAATACTAAACGAACTCCAAAAATCCTGAAATAAATTTTCCCCGTCCTCTAGAAATATAGCGGACAAAGTGAACATTTATTTGGGCCTCTAATGCAATTTTGAAAAACACATATTTTTCCTAATTCAAATAAAATAGCGATAAAACTCCGAATAAATTTCTTATTTGATTTTAATATTAGATCTCCAATATTTCTTTATTTTGAGAAAGTCATTTTATCCTCTCTCTTTTATTTTTATAAAAGAAATATTCGAAGAGAAAATGATTAAAATCAAACGATCCTCTTTTCAAAATTTGAGAAAACTCAAATATGAAAATAACGAAATCCCCAACTCTCTCTGTGTGTCCTTGAGTTGCGTAGAATTTCTAGGATCAAGCCAAAATGCAATAAAATATGATATGCAGTGATGATCTAATGTATAACATTCCAAATTGAAAATTTGGGATGTTACAAACGTACCCCCTTAAGATGAATCTCGCCCTCGAGATTCGGGTTGGCTAGAAAATAGGTGAGGGTGGTCCTTTCGTAGGTCTTCCTCTCGTTCCCAGGTGTCTTCATCCTCGGTATGGTGGCTCCACTGAACCTTGCAGAACTTGATAACCTTGTTACGTGTGACTTGGCTGGCAAACTCGAGGATCTTCACTGGTTTCTCCTCGTAGGTCAAGTCGCCATCCAACTGAATCGCTTCCAGTGGCACTGTATCTCTTAGAGGGATATCTGCCATCTCTGTGTGGCACTTCTTCAACTGTGAAACATGGAACACATCATGAACTCCTAACAATCCTTCAGGCAACTCCAACTTGTAAGCAACTTCTCTCATACGTTCCAAAACTTTGTATGGTCCCACAAAACATGGTGTTAACTTTCCCTTAACTCCAAAACGCTTAACTCCTCGAAGTGGGGACACACGCAGATAAACTCTGTCTCCGACTTCGTAAACTGTCTCCTTGCGTTTCGAATCCGCATAGCTCTTCTGCCTGGACTGGGCTACCTTGAGTCTATCGCGAATCAGCTTAACCTTCTCTTCAGACTCTTTAATCAAATCTGGTCCAAACAACTGACGGTCTCCAACTTCATCCCATAGTAACGGTGTCCTGCACCTCCTTCCGTACAAAGCTTCGAAAGGGGCCATCTTCAAACTAGCTTGATAACTGTTGTTGTAAGAGAACTCTGCATATGGCAAATTGTCGTCCCAACTAGATTGATAGTCTGGCGCACAAGCTCTCAACATGTCCTCCAGAATCTGATTGACTCTCTCGGTCTGTCCATCTGTCTGTGGATGAAAGGTTGTACTAAACTCTAGCCTGGTACCCAAAGTTTCGTGCAACTGATTCCAGAACTTTGAGGTAAACTGGGTCCCACTATCTGATACAATGGTCCTCGGAACTCCATGCAGACATACGATCCTGGTCATGTATATCTTTGCCAAATAGCACTGGTGTAAGTGGTCTTCACTTGGATGAAATGAGCTACCTTCGTTAAACGATCGACTACAACCCATATCGAGTCATAGCCAGAACGAGTCATGGGCAATCCCGTGATAAAATCCATGCCTAGTTTATCCCACTTCCATTCGGGTATCGGCAATGGCTGTAGCAATCCTGCTGGCTTCTGATGCTCTGCCTTCACTCTCTAACATACATCACAAACTTCTACATACTCCGCAATATCCTTCTTCATTCCGATCCACCAGAAACTATCCTTCAAATCCAGATACATATTGGTATTTGCTGGGTGAATCAAATACGGCGAATCATGGGCCTCCTGCAGAATGAACTTCCTGATCTCCTGATCATTAGGCACATATACGCGGTCCTCAAACCATACGGTATCGTGCTCATCCTCACGAAATCCCTTAGCCTTTCCTTTGTTCATCCTTTCCTTTATCTCGGCAATCTCATTGTCCGTCTTCTAAGCTTCTCTGATCTTATCCATCAAAGTAGATTGAATCTCCAATGCTGCTACATAGCCTCTCGAAACTATCTCCAAACTATCACGAAGATCCTTTGCTAACTCCTGCGGTAACTCTCCGGTCATGAGCGTGTTGACATGACTCTTGCGGCTCAGCGCATCGGCCAGTATGTTAGCCTTCCCTGGATGATAATGCAACCACATATCATAATCCTTAATGAGCTCCAACCATCTCCTCTGCCTGAGATTCAACTCCTGTTGCGTGAAGATATACTACAAACTCGTGTGGTCCGTGTACACCTCACAATGGTTTCCGATGAGAAAGTGTCTCCAAGTCTTCAACACATGCACTACGGCTGCTAACTCCAAATCGTGTGTGGCATAATTCAACTCATGGAGTTTAATCCATCGTGAGGCATATGAAACAACTCTTCCCTCCTGCATAAGCACTGCTCAAAGTCCTCGACGAGAAGCGTCGCAATACACTTGATAATCCTTGCGTTGATCTGGCAGAATCAACACTGGAGTTGTAACCAAACGTTTCTTCAACTCCTGAAAACTGGCCTCACATTCCTCAGTCCATTTGAACTTGGTGTCTAATAACCCGCAAGTATACGGGATCAATTGTAGCCTCTTTCGATAAGTAAGAGTGTCGAAACCAACAAGGAGCTAAAGGTAGAACAAATATTCTCTCAAGTCCTATCTGCCACTGATACGACTCTACGCACGCTTAGTGTTCGCTTTACTTAGAACAAGTATGAAACTAGAAGTACTTTGTAGGTGATGTTGGATAGGTTTGCAAGATAATAAAGAGCACGTAAATATAAACTAGGGGCTGTTTAGATAAAGAAGCAATAAAGTAAATATAGCGAGTGTGGAAAAGTAGTGGTAGGAGTTGTGAAATTGTCCCTAAGCAATTGACTACTTTACTAGACCGGTAAACACTATTGCAATTCTATTTGAGGGAGAGGCATAAACTAACATACTTTATCTTCTTGGATCAAATGCACTTATGATTGGAACTCTAGCAAGCATCCGCAACTACTAAAGATCATTAAGGTAAAACCCAACCATAGCATTAAAGTATCAAGTCCCCTTTATCCCATACGCAAACAACCTACTTACTCGGGTCTGTGCTTCTGTCACTCACGCCACCCACCATAAACAAATCATGAACATATTGCAAACCCTACAGCGGGAATCCCTCACGCTTGCGCGACATGGAGAGCACCATAGGACAACACCAATAATAAAACATGCAACTCAAACCAATCATAGCAATTCATCAATCACCGATAGGACAACGAAAATCTACTCAGACGTCATAGGATGGCAACACATCATTGGATAATAATATGAAGCATAAAGCACCATGTTCAAGTGAAGCGTACAGCGGGTTGTGGGAGAGTGGACCGCTGAAGATAGAAGGGGGAAGGTGATGGAGATGTTGGTGAAGATGATGGAGGTGTTGGTGAAGATCGTGGTGATGATGATGGCCCCCGGCGGCATTCCGGCGCCACCGGAAGGAAGGGGGGAGCCCCCCTTCTTATTCTTCCTTGACCTTCTCCCTAGATGGGAGAAGGGTTTCCCCTCTGGTCTTTGGCTCCCATGACGTGGGAGGGGCGAGAGCCCGTCTGAGATTGGATCTATCTCTCTATCCCTCTCTGTTTCTACGTTCCCAGATTCTGCCCCTTCACCGTTTCTTTTATATCCGGAGATCCGTAACTCCGATTGGGGTGAATCTTTCACCCAGATCTTTCTCATAAAATTAGCATTATTGCGGCAAAAGAAGAGCGTCTACCGCCTTACATGGTGCCCAGGAGAGTCCAGGTCATGCCTGCCTCCCTGGGGCGCCCCCCTGTCTCGTGGCCCCCTCGGGCACCGTCTCGCGTTGATTCTTCCTCCCCAAAATCACAAATAGTCTATGAAATCGTTCATATGTATATTGGATTCCGTATACATTAATAGTCTATGAAATCGTTCATATGCACCGTCTCCGTCCATTTTTATCCCGTTTGGATTTCGTTTGATATTGGTTTTCTGCGAAACATAAAACATGCAACAAACAGGAACTGGCACTGGGCACTGGATCAATATGTTAGTCCCAAAAATAATATAAAAAGTTGCCAAAAGTATATGAAAGTTGAATAATATTGGCATGGAACAATCAAAAATTATAGATACGACGGAGACGTATCAGCATCCCCAAGATTAATTCCTGCTCGTCCTCGAGTAGGTAAATGATAAAAAAGATAATTTTTGATGTGGAATGCTACCTAGCATAATCTTGATCATATATCTAATCATGGCATGAATATTAAGACACAAGTGATTCAAAGCAATAGTCTATCATTTGACATAAAAACAATAATACTTAGGGCATCCCAACAAATAATCATGTTTTTCAAAATATCAATGCTTCAGAACGTTATCCCTACAAAATCATATAGTCTAGTATGCTCCCTTTTCTTAACACAAGGTACCCCTCATGCCTATCCCGGTGTCAGCCAAGCAATTGTTTCATACTTTAGTATTCTCAAACTTTTTCAACTTTCACGCAATACATGAGCTTTAGCCATGGATATAGCACTATAGGTGGAATAGAATATGATGGTGGGGGTTATGTGGAGAAGACAAAAAGGGAGAAAGTCTCACATTGACGCGGCTAATCAACGGGCTATGGAGATGCCCATCAACTGATGTCAATGCGAGGAGTAGGGATTGCCATGCAACGGATGCACTAGAGCTATAAGTGTATGAAAGCTCAAACGGAAAACTAAGTGGGTGTGCATCCAACTTGCTTGCTCATGAAGACCTAGGGCATTTGAGGAAGCCCATCGTTGGAATATACAAGCCAAGTTCTATAATGAAAATTCCCACTAGTATATGAAAGTGACAACATAGGAGACTCTCTATATGAAGAACATGGTGCTACTCTGAAGCACACGTGTGGTAAAAGGATAGTAACATTGCCCCTTTTCTTTTTTTCTTTTTTTTTCTTTTTTTCTTTTTTTGGTGGGATTCTTTGGGCCCCTTTTTTTATTTAGGCTTCTTTGGCCTCTCTTTTTTTTCCTTTTTTTCATGGGGCAATGCTCTATAATGATGATCATCACACTTTTATTTACTTACAACTCAATATTACAACTCGATACTAGAACAAAGATATGACTCTATATGAATGCTTCCGGCGGTTTACCGGGATGTGCAATGATCTAGCATAGCAATGACATCAAAAACTGGACAAGCCATGAAAACATCATGCTAGCTATCTTACGATCATGCAAAGCAATATGACAATGAATGCTCAAGTCATGTATATGATGATGATGGAAGTTGCATGGCAATATATCTCGGAATGGCTATGGAAATGCCATGATAGGTAGGTATGGTGGCTGTTTTGAGGAAGATATAAGGAGGCTTATGTGTGATAGAGCGTATCGTATCATGGGGTTTGGATGCACCGGCGAAGTTTGCACCAACTCTCGAGGTGAGAAAGGGCAATGCATGGTACCGAAGAGGCTAGCAATGATGGAAGGGTGAGAGTGTGTATAATCCATGGACTCAACATTAGTCATAAAGAACTCACATACTTATTGCAAAAATTTATTAGCCCTTGAAACAAAGTACTACGCGCATGCTCCTAGGGGGGAGGTTGGTAGGAGTTAACCATCGCGCGCGCCCGACCTTCACGCAAAGATAAACAATCAAAATACAATGCGCGCCAATTTGGTTACAAAGTTAGTAGACCATACATGCATGCTTCGGGAATCACAAACCTTAACACCAATATCCTTACTAAACACAACCATCTACTAGTACCTCCCACATATTATCAGCTCTATATCGCAAAACTATTGCAAGGAATCAAACATATCATATTCAGTGATCCACAAGTTTATGTAGGATTTTATGACTAACCATGTGATTGACCAATTCATGCCATCTCTCTAAATTGATATAAGTGAAGCAAGAGAGTTTAATTATTTCTACAAAAGATATGCCCACGCTCTAAAAAATATAAGTGAAGCAAAAGAGCATTCTACAAATGGCGGTTTTCTATGTGAAGAGAAACAGGCAATCCAAACTTCAAATGATATAAGTGAAGCACATGAAGAATTCTATAAAGCCATACTCAAAAGATATAAGTGAGGTGCTATGAGAATTATATAAATCAACCAAGGAATATCTCATACCATCATGGTGCATAAAATAAAAGTGAAAACTAAATGCAAAAGACGCTCCAAGATTTGCACATATCGCATGAACGAAACGAGTCCGAAAACATACTGATACTTGTTGAAGAAAGAGGGGATGCCTTCCGGGGCATCCCCAAGCTTAGACACTTGAGTATCCTTGAATATTTACTTGGGGTGCCTTGGGCATCCCCAAGCTTGAGCTCTTGCCTCTCTTCCTTTTCCTCATATCGAGACCTCCTCGGTCAAACACTTCATCCACACAAAACTTCAACAGAAAACTCGGTAAGATCCGTTAGTATAATAAAGCAAATAAACACTCTAAGTACTGTTGCAAACCAATTCATATTTTGTTTTTGCATTGTGTCTACTATAATATAACTTTTTCATGGCTTAATCCACTAATAAAAATTGATAGTTTCATCAAAACAAGTAAACTATGCATCAAAAACAGAATCTGTCAAAAACAGAACAGTCTGTAGCAATCTGAACATTCACCATACTTCTGTTACCCCAAAAATTCTACCAAAATTAGGAACAATAAAAACGTTGTACAGAAAGAAAGTGCAAAAAGAATCAGAACCATTTGACTTTCCAGTTTAAAATGTAAAATCGCGCACTACAGCCAAAGTTTCTGTCCTGCACCGTACAAACCAACAAGCATTGTAAACATCCTAAAGGCAAACCTTAGCACATTATTTTTAAAATACAATGGAATTGTACAAGGAGATAATTATTTTTGATGAAAAGTTTCTGTAATCAAGATTCACAAAGTTTCCGTGAGCATGAACAAAGTTCAAGGCTCGCTCCCACTTCAACAATGCTTGCCTTTCTCACTTTCACTTTCCTTTTTGAAAAGTTTTAGGTTCCCCTATTTATTTATTTGTTTTTAAACTATATGAAAGCACATAATAGAAATAAATGACTCTCTAAAACTTCCGGGTTGTCTCCCTGGCAGCGCTTTCTTTAAAGCCATTAGCTAGGCATATAGTGCTCAAGTAATGGATCCACCCGGATCCCAAGGTATATCAAAGCCAATTTTAATTAACAATGATTTGTGATTTAGTAGTGAGCACAAAGTAACATATATCAAGTAATGACGAAGTCTAACTCTCTTCCTATGCATCGGCATGTCATAAAAGAACTATTCATGCACACCAAGTAAAGGCCAATGCATAGTATAAGCAGTTTCTTGCAATTTTATCATATTGGAAACATAGAGAGGTGGAGATGTAGTTTCTCTCTCATAATAATTGCAAGTAGGAGCAGCAAGCACATGCATATTACATTCATCAAAATTATCATGTGCAACGGTAAAAGGCAACCCATCAATATAACCCTTAATAAGCACAAACTTCTCCGATGTAGCGTAGTAGGGAGAATTCAAAAAGATAATAGAACTATCATGCGTGGGTGAAATAGCAACAATTTCATGTTTAACATAAAGAACTATAGCAAGTTCATCTCTGTCGGTGTCAAAACCGGTAGATCTCCGGTAGGGGGTCCCGAACTGTGCGTCTAGGCGGATGGTAACAGGAGACAAGGGACACGATGTTTTTACCCAGGTTCGGGCCCTCTCAATGGAGGTAAAACCCTACTCCTGCTTGATTAATATTGATGATATGGGTAGTACAAGAGTGGATCTACCACGACATCAGAGAGGCTAAACCCTAGAAGCTAGCCTATGGTATGATTGTTGTTCGTCCTATGGACTAAAACTCTCCGATTTATATAGACACCGGAGAGGGCTAGGGTCACACAAAGTCGGTTACAATGGGAGGAGATCTTCATATCGAATCGCCAAGCTTGCCTTCCACGCCAAGGAAAGTCCTATCTGAACATGGGACAAAGTCTTTAATCTTGTATCTTCATAGTCCGAGAGTCCGGCCAAAGGTCATAGTCTGGCCATCCGGACACCCCCTAATCCAGGACTCCCTGAGTAGCCCCTGAACCAGGCTTAAATGATGACGAGTCCGGTGCGCAAATTGTCTTCGGCATTGCAAGGCGGGTTCCTCCTCCAAATATTCCATAGAAGATGTTGAACACAAGGATAGTGTCCGGCTCTGCAAAATAAGTTCCACATGCCACCGTAGAGAGAATAATATTTGCACAAATCTAATCTGCTGACGAACTCCGCAGCATGACATCACGCCACGGCCAGGCCTTTATTCAAATCGTTTTACTGTTCCACCTCAGTGCGTTTAGCGAGGCGGTTTCCTTGGCACGTCTTGTCAAAGCAGAGATCGTGTCCCCTTATTCCGGGATTCTCATCAATACGAGCGTGGGTAACCCAACCGCACCTTTGGTATGACCCTCGAATTGAAAGCGAGTCCCAAACGGTTACGGGGAGGGCTCTTGGTATTCAACCTCTTTATAAAGAGACCAAGGCTCGACTCCTTTCAACTCAATCGAATCTGCCCCTTGCCTTGAGCTCCAACATCCAGAGCTCCAGCTTTAGGCGCCTCGGACCCTCGACGATGTCCAACTCCGACCTTAAAGGCCGGTGGATGCCTTCCTCCGTTACGTAAGAAGACGTGCGAAAGCTGAGAGATGCCCGGTATCTGATGTTGGAAATATGCCCTAGAGGAAATAATAAATTGATTATTATTATATTTCCTTGTTCATGATAATCGTTTATTATCCATGCTAGAATTGTATTGATAGGAAACTCAGATACATGTGTGGATACATAGACAACACCATGTCCCTAGTAAGCCTCTAGTTGACTAGCTCGTTAATCAATAGATGGTTACGGTTTCCTGACCATGGACATTGGATGTCGTTGATAATGGGATCACATCATTAGGAGAATGATGTGATGGACAAGACCCAATCCTAAGCCTAGCACAAGATCATGTAGTTCGTATGCTAAAGCTTTTCTAATGTCAAGTATCATTTCCTTAGACCATGAGATTGTGCAACTCCCGGATACCGTAGGAGTGCTTTGGGTGTGCCAAACGTCACAACGTAACTGGGTGGCTATAAAGGTACACTACGGATATCTCTGAAAGTGTCTGTTGGGTTGGCACGAATCGAGATTGGGATTTGTCACTCCGTGTAAACGGAGAGGTATCTCTGGGCCCACTCGGTAGGACATCATCATAATGTGCACAATGTGACCAAGGGGTTGATCACGGGATGATGTGTTACGGAACGAGTAAAGAGACTTGCCGGTAACAAGATTGAACAAGGTATCGGTATACCGACGATCGAATCTCGGGCAAGTACCATACCGCTAGACAAAGGGAATTGTATACGGGATTGATTGAGTCCTTGACATCGTGGTTCATCCGATGAGATCATCATGGAACATGTGGGAGCCAACATGGGTATCCAGATCCCGCTGTTGGTTATTGACCGGAGAACGTCTCGGTCATGTCTGCATGTCTCCCGAACCCGTAGGGTCTACACACTTAAGGTTTGATGACGCTAGGGTTATAAAGGAAGCTTGTATGTGGTTACCGAATGTTGTTCGGAGTCCCGGATGAGATCCCAGACGTCACGAGGAGTTCCGGAATGGTCCGGAGGTAAAGATTTATATATAGGAAGTCCTGTTTCGGCCATCGGGACAAGTTTCGGGGTCATCGGTATTGTACCGGGACCACCGGAAGGGTCCCGGGGGCCCACCGGGTGGGGCCACCTGCCCCAGGGGGCCACATGGGCTGTAGGGGGTGCGCCTTGGCCTACATGGGCCAAGGGCACCAGCCCCTAGAGGCCCATGCGCCAAGATATAGGAAAAAGGGGAGAGTCCTAAAGGGGGAAGGCACCTCCGAGGTGCCTTGGGGAGGATGGACGCCTCCCCCCCTCTTAGCCGCACCCCTTTCTTGGAGGAAGGGGCAAGGCTGCGCCTCCCCCCCTCTCCCCTGCCCCTATATATAGTGGAGGGGAGGGAGGGCATCCATACCTGAGCCCTTGGCGCCTCCCTCCCTCCCGTGACACCTCCTCCTCTCCCGTAGGTGCTTGGCGAAGCCTTGCAGGATTGCCACGCTCCTCCATCACCACCACGCCGTTGTGCTGCTGCTGGATGGAGTCTTCCTCAACCTCTCCCTCTCTCCTTGCTGGAGCAAGGCGTGGGAGACATCGTCGAGCTGTACGTGTGTTGAACGCGGAGGTGCCGTCCGTTCCGCACTAGGATCATCGGTGATCTGAATCACGACGAGTACGACTCCATCAACCCCGTTCACTTGAACGCTTCCGCTTAGCGATCTACAAGGGTATGTAGATGCACTCTCCTTCTACTCGTAGCTGGTTTATCCATAGATAGATCTTGGTGACACGTAAGAAAATTTTGAATTTCTGCTACGTTCCCCAACAGTGGCATCATGAGCTAGGTCTATTGCGTAGATTCTTTGCACGAGTAGAACACAAAGTAGTTGTGGGCGTTGATGTTGTTCAATATGCTTACCGTTACTAGTCCAATCTTGTTTCGATGGTATTGTGGGATGAAGCGGCCCGGACCGACCTTACACGTACTCTTACGTGAGACAGGTTCCACCGATTGACATGCACTTGGTGCATAAGGTGGCTAGCGGGTGCCAGTCTCTCCCACTTTAGTCGGAACGGATTCGCTGAAAAGGGTCCTTATGAAGGGTAAATAGCAATTGGCATATCATGTTGTGGTCTTGCGTAGGTAAGAAACGTTCTTGCTAGAAACCCATAGCAGCCACGTAAAACATGCAACAACAATTAGAGGACGTCTAACTTGTTTTTGCAGGGTATGCTATGTGATGTGATATGGCCAAGAAGAATGTGATGAATGATATATGTGATGTATGAGATTGATCATGTTCTTGTAATAGGATTCACGACTTGCATGTCGATGAGTATGACAACCGGCAGGAGCCATAGGAGTTGTCTTTATTTTTTGTATGACCTGCGTGTCATTGAAGAACGCCATGTAAACTACTTTACTTTATTGCTAAACGCGTTAGTCATAGAAGTAGAAGTAGTCGTTGGCGTGACAACTTCATGAAGACACGATGATGGAGATCATGGTGTCAAGCCGGTGACAAGATGATCATGGAGCCCCGAAGATGAAGATCAAAGGAGCTATATGATATTGGCCATATCATGTCACTACTCTATTTGATTGCATGTGATGTTTATCATGTTTATGCATCTTGTTTACTTAGGACGACTGTAGTAAATAAGATGATCCCTTACAAAATTTCAAGAAGTGTTCTCCCCTAACTATGCACCGTTGCTACAGTTCGTCGCTTCTAAGCACCACGTGATGATCGGGTGTGATGGATTCTTACGTTCACATACAACGGGTGTAAGACAGTTTTACACAGCGAAAACACTTAGGGTTAACTTGACGAGCCTAGCATGTACAGACATGGCCTCGGAACACGGAGACCGAAAGGTCGAGCATGAGTCGTATGGTAGATACGATCAACATGAAGATGTTCACCGATGATGACTAGTCCGTCTCACGTGATGATCGGACACGGCCTAGTTGACTCGGATCATGTGATCACTTAGATGACCAGAGGGATGTCTATCTAAGTGGGAGTTCATAAGATGAACTTAATTATCCTGAACATAGTCAAAAGACCTTTTTGCAAATTATGTCGTAGCTCGCGCTTTAGTTCTACTATTTTAGATATGTTCCTAGAGAAAATATAGTTGAAAGTTGAAAGTAGCAATTATGCGATCAGTAGAAAGCTTATGTCCTTAATGCACCGCTCAGTGTGCTGAACCCCAACGTCGTTTGTCGATGTTGCGAACATCGGACATACACGTTTTGATAACTACGTGATAGTTCAATTAAATGGTTTAAGTAGAGGCACCAAAGATGTTTTCGAAACGTCGCGGAACATATGAGATGTTTCGAGGGCTGAAATTGGGATTTCAGGCTCGTGCCCACGTCAAGAGGTATAAGACCTCCGACGATTTTCTTAGCCTGCAAACTAAGGGAGAAAAGCTCAATCGTTGAGCTTGTGCTCAGATTGTCTGAGCACAACAATCACTTGAATTGAGTGGGAGTTGATCCTCCAGATGAGATAGTGATGTTTCCCCAAAGTCATTGCCACCAAGCTGCTAGAGCTTCGTGATTAACTATAACATATCAGGGATAGATATGATGATCCTTGAAATATTCATGATGTTTGACTCCGCGAAAGTAGAAATCAAAAGGGAGCATCAATCGTTGATGGTTAGTAAAACCACTAGTTTCAAGAAGGGCAAGGGCAAGAAGGGATACTTCATGAAACGGCAAATCAGCTGCTGCTCTAATGAAGAAACCCGAGGTTAAACCCAAACCCGAGACTAAGTGCTTCTGTAATAAGGGGAACAACCACTGGAGCAAGATTACCCTAGATACTTGGTGGATGAGAAGGCTGGCAAGGTCGATAGAAGTATATTGGATGTACATTATGTTAATGTGTACTTTACTAGTACTCCTAGTAGCACCAGGGTATTAAGATACCGGTTCAGTTGCTAAGTGTTAGTAACTCGAAATAAAAAAAAGCTACGAAATAAAAGGAGACTAGCTAAAGGTGAGCTGACGATATGTGTTGGAAGTGTTTCCAAGGTTGATGTGATCAAGCATCGCACGCTCCCTCTACCACCGAGATTGGTGTTTGCGTTGAGCATAGACATGATTGGATTATGTCTATCGCAATACGGTTATTCATTTAAGGAGAATAATGGTTACTCTATTTATTTGAATAATACCTTCGATGGTCTTGCACCTAAATAAATGGTTTATTGAATCTCGATCGTAGTGATACACATTTTCATGCCAAAAGATATAAGATAGTAATGATAGTACCACTTACTTGTGGCACTGCCATGTAAGTCATAATGGTATAAAACGCATGAAGAAGCTCCATGTTGATGGATCTTTGGACTCACTCGTTTTTGAAAAGTTTGAGACATGCGAACCATGTCTATTGGTGTATACGCATGAAGAAACTCCATATAGATGGATCATTTGGACTCACTTGATTTTGAACCACTTGAGATATGCAAATCATACCACATGGGCAAGATGACTGAAAAGCCTCGTTTTCAGTAAGATGGAACAAGATAGCAACTTGTTGGAAGTAACACATTTTGATGTGTCCAGTCGAATGAGTGCTGAGGTATGCAGTGAATATCATTATGTTCTTACTTCACAGATGATTCGAGTAGATGTTGAGAATATTTACTTGATGAAACACAAGTCTGAATTATTGAATGGTTCAAGTAATTTCAGAGTGAAGTAGCAGATCATTGTGACAAGAGGATAAAATGTCTATGATATGATCATAGAGATGAATATCTGAGTTACGAGTTTTGGCACACAATTAAGACATTGTGGAAATTGTTTCGCAATTAATACCGCCTGGAACACCATAATGTGATGGTGTGTCCGAACATCATAGTTGCACCCTATTGGATATGGTGCGTACCATGATGTCTCTTATCGAATTACCACTATCGTTCATGGGTTAGGCATTAGAGACAACCACATTCACTTTAAATAGGGCACCACGTAATTCCGATGAGATGACACCGTATGAATTATGGTTTAGAGAAACCTAAGTTGTCGTTTCTTAAAAGTTTGGGGCTGCGACGCTTATATGAAAAAGTTTCAGGTTGATAAGCTCGAACCCAAAACGGATAAAATGCATCTTCATAGGACACCCAAAACAGTTGGGTATACCTCCTCATTCAGATCCGAAAGCAATATGGATTGTTTCTTGAATTGGGTCCTTTCTCGAGGAAAGGTTTCTCTCGAAAGAGTTGAGTGGGAGGATGGTGGAGACTTGATGAGGTTATTGAACCGTCTCTTCAACTAGTGTGTGGCAGGGCACAGGGAGTTGTTCCTGTGGCACCTACACCAATTGAAGTGGAAGCTTATGATAGTGATCATGAAACTTCGGATCAAGTCACTACCAAACCTCGTAGGATGACAAGGATGCGTACTACTTCAGAGTGGTACGTAATCCTGTCTTGGAAGTCATGTTGCTAGACAACAATGAGCCTACGAGCTATGGAGAAGCGATGGTGGGCCCAAATT
Source organism: Triticum aestivum (assembly GCF_018294505.1). Classification (NCBI taxonomy): domain Eukaryota; kingdom Viridiplantae; phylum Streptophyta; class Magnoliopsida; order Poales; family Poaceae; genus Triticum; species Triticum aestivum. The sequence goes on from NC_057801.1 coordinate 603,454,237, forward strand.
CTGACGAATGGTTAGAAGCCATGAAATCCGAGATAGGATCCATGTATCAGAACAAAGCATGGACTTTGGTGGACTTGCCCGATGATCGGCAAGCCATTAAGATAAATGGATCTTTAAGAAGAAAACGGACGTGGATGGTAATGTCACCATCTATGAAGCTCGACTTGTGGCGAAGTGTTTTTTCACAAGTTCAAGGAGTTGACTATGATGAGATTTTCTCATACGTAGCGATGCTTAAGTCCGTCGGATTCATGTTAGCATTAGCTACATTTATGAAATCTGGCAGATGGATATCAAAACGAGTTTCCTTACCAGTTTTCGTAAGGAAAGGTTGTATGTAATACAATCAGAAAGTTTTTGTCGATCCTAAGGATGCTAAAAGGTATGCTAGCTCCAGCGATCCTTCTAAGGACTGGAGTGAGCATCTCGGAGTTGGAATGTATGCTTTGATGATGATCAAAGATTTTGGGTTTGTACAAAGTTTTATGAAAAACTTGTATTTCAGAAATGATGTAGAATTTCTAGAAAGCATATAGGGTTATTTGAAAGGTGTTTTTCAATAGAAAACCTGGATTAAGCTACATGAACATTGAGCATCAAGATCTATAAGGATAGATCAAAACGCTTAATAGTACTTTCAAATGAGCACATACCTTGACATGATCTTGAAGGTGTTCAAGATAGATCAGTCAAAGAAGGAGTCCTTGCCTGAGTTGTAAGGTATGAAGTTAAGACTTAAAGCTCGACCATGGCAGAATAGAGAGAAAGGACTAAGGTCGTCCCCTATGCATAAGATGTAGGCTCTACAGTATACTATGCTGTGTACGCACCTGAAGTGTGCCTTGCCATGAGTCAGTCAAGGGGTACAAGAGTGATTCAAGAATGGATCACGGGACAGCGGTCAAAGTTATCCTTAGTAACTAGTGGACTAAGGAATTTTCTCGACTATGGAGGTGGTAAAGGGGTTTGTCGTAAAGGGTTACGTCGATGCAAGCTTAACACCTATCCGGATAGCTCTGAGTAGAGATACCGGATACGTATAATGGAGCAACAATTTAGAATAGCTCCAAGTAGAACAGTTATTTGGAATAGCTCCAAATAGAACGTGGTAGCTGCATCTAGGAGATGACATAGAGATTTGTAAAGCACACACGGATCTGAAAGGTTCAGACCCGTTGACTATAACCTCTCTCACAAGCATAACATGATCAAACCCAGAACTCATCGAGTGTTAATCACATGGTAAATGTGAACTAGATTATTGACTCTAGTAAACTCTATGGGTGTTAGTCACATGGGGATGTGACCTTGAGTGTTAATCACATATCGATGTGAACTAGATTATTGACTCTAGTGCAAGTGGGAGACTGTTGGAAATATGCCCTAGAGGCAATAATAAATTGATTATTATTATATTTCCTTGTTCATGATAATCGTTTATTATCCATGCTAGAATTGTATTGATAGGAAACTCAGATACATGTGTGGATACATAGACAACACCATGTCCCTAGTAAGCCTCTAGTTGACTAGCTCGTTAATCAATAGATGGTTACGGTTTCCTGACCATGGACATTGGATGTCGTTGATAACGGGATCACATCATTAGGAGAATGATGTGATGGACAAGACCCAATCCTAAGCCTAGCACAAGATCATGTAGTTCGTATGCTAAAGCTTTTCTAATGTCAAGTATCATTTCCTTAGACCATGAGATTGTGCAACTCCCGGATACCGTAGGAGTGCTTTGGGTGTGCCAAACGTCACAACGTAACTGGGTGGCTATAAAGGTACACTACGGGTATCTCTGAAAGGGTCTGTTGGGTTGGCACGAATCAAGATTGGGATTTGTCACTCCGTGTAAACGGAGAGGTATCTCTGGGCCCACTCGGTAGGACATCATCATAATGTGCACAATGTGACCAAGGGGTTGATCACGGGATGATGTGTTACGGAACGAGTAAAGAGACTTGCCGGTAACGAGATTGAACAAGGTATCGGTATACCGACGATCGAATCTCAGGCAAGTACCATACCGCTAGACAAAGGGAATTGTATACGGGATTGATTGAGTCCTTGACATCGTGGTTCATCCGATGAGATCATCGTGGAACATGTGGGAGCCAACATGGGTATCCAGATCCCGCTGTTGGTTATTGACCGGAGAACGTCTTGGTCATGTCTGCATGTCTCCCGAACCCGTAGGGTCTACACACTTAAGGTTTGATGACGCTAGGGTTATAAAGGAAGCTTGTATGTGGTTACCGAATGTTGTTCGGAGTCCCGGATGAGATCCCAGACGTCACGAGGAGTTCCGGAATGGTCCGGAGGTAAAGATTTATATATAGGAAGTCCTGTTTCGGCCATCGGGACAAGTTTCGGGGTCATCGGTATTGTACCGGGACCACCGGAAGGGTCCCGGGGGCCCACCGGGTGGGGCCACCTGCCCCGGGGGGCCACATGGGCTGTAGGGGGTGCGCCTTGGCCTACATGGGCCAAGGTCACCAGCCCCTAGAGGCCCATGCGCCAAGATATAGGAAAAAGGGGAGAGTCCTAAAGGGGGAAGGCACCTCCGAGGTGCCTTGGGGAGGATGGACTCCTCCCCCCCTCTTAGCCGCACCCCTTTCTTGGAGGAAGGGGCAAGGCTGCGCCTCCCCCCCTCTCCCCTGCCCCTATATATAGTGGAGGGGAGGGAGGGCATCCATACCTGAGCCCTTGGCGCCTCCCTCCCTCCCGTGACACCTCCTCCTCTCCCGTAGGTGCTTGGCGAAGCCCTGCAGGATTGCCACGCTCCTCCATCACCACCACGCCGTTGTGCTGCTGCTGGATGGAGTCTTCCTCAACCTCTCCCTCTCTCCTTGCTGGATCAAGGCGTGGGAGACATCGTCGAGCTGTACGTGTGTTGAACGCGGAGGTGCCGTCCGTTCCGCACTAGGATCATCGGTGATCTGAATCACGACGAGTACGACTCCATCAACCCCGTTCACTTGAACGCTTCCGCTTAGCAATCTACAAGGGTATGTAGATGCACTCTCCTTCTACTCGTAGCTGGTTTCTCCATAGATAGATCTTGGTGACACGTAAGAAAATTTTGAATTTCTGCTACGTTCCCCAACATCTGACCGACGAAATCTCGCATAGGCTGCCTGCACAAGGGCAAGCCATTCCCACTCCCCAGCCCGGTGAGAGCGTGGTGTTCATATCTCACTTCCTTCGGGAGCTAGGCTTCCTGATAGATCCCTTCGTGAGGGGAATTATGTTTTATTACGGGCTGGAATTTCACGACCTAGCTCCGGAGTCCATCCTCCAGATCTCATCGTTCATTGTCATGTGTGAGGCCTTCCTCCATATTACTCCTCACTTCGGATTGTGGCTGAGAACCTTCAAGGTGGAACCGAAGATAATTGAGGGGCAGTACGCTAAGTGCGGAGGAGCCATCGTAAGCAAGATGGTCGACGCTCCATGGCCCGAGGGCTCTTTTCAAGAGGAGTTCGGCTTATGGCAACGGGACTGGTTTTACATCATAGCCCCCAAGAGCACCACATGGGTGGCGCCACCTGCTTTTCGCTCTGGTCCCCCACCACGGCTAGCGTCATGGGTCAATGAAGGGCTTATCTGGGGGGCCGCCCAAAGACGTGCCCTTGCTGCAGGACCGCATTCGAGATCTTCTAGAAAGAGATATTAACTTTACCGTAGTGGCGCAAGTTATGCTGATTCGCCGCACACTGCCCTGCAAACGTCACCCTCTCCGCCTGTGGGAATTCAACCCATAAGGACCGCGAGTCCTCCAACACTTTATGGGCACGACGCTCGTGGAGATGTACAAATTGTTCTTCGAATCACAAGCAAGGTGTCCGGATTTGTCCGAGGACGCAGGTCTGAGCTGCAATCGCCCGGACGCTCGAGTAAGTAGCTCCATATTTGGACATGCCATCCATGTTTCCATCATAAAATTACCCTTAACAGAGTTGTCCTTTGAACACGAGTGGATAGAGAAGGCAAAGCTTATCAGGTGTCCAGCCCCCCTGCCTGAGACCGCGCCAAATCCCATGCTAACCAGGATGCTGGAGGTCGTGCTTTTGGCAGAAGGCGAAGGGGGGAACCAAGGTGCTACCACCTCCGTGAAGGAGACTGTTAGGAAGGGAGGAATCGAAAATTCCCCCGACCAGGGAAAGAAAAGGACTGCCTCTGAAGACCCGGAGGTGATGGCCTCAAAACGGGGGAAGAAATCTTCGCCAGAGGGTTCGGCGCCGGAGAACGCCCCGGCCGCATTGCGCCCTCAAGGGGACCCGCTCTCCCCCGAGCCGTAAGTGAAGAGAGGGGTTCCATAATGAATGACATTCCTGTTTTATTTCTGAGGAAGATAACTGAAATATTACCTTGCAGTTCGGATCTCAACCCTTCTCAGCAGAGCTCATCTTCAGGGGATCTTCGTCCAGAGATGATAGAGAGCAAAACGCCTCCCCTTGTTGCACCGTCTCATGAGGCAGGCGACCCCGAGGTGTCGTCTCGGAGGGTTTTTTCAAGTCCGGACCCTAGAAAAGGTCGTCAGGCTAGTCCAGCACCCTCTGGTGCGCGGTCGGAGGGGCTGAAGGATCTGCTTGGGAGGGCATCCATCTCAGAAGAACATCATATGTTGATGAATATGGTGATTGGAAGGATTTCATCCGTGGAAAGCGGATTGTACGAGGCTGCCAGGAGTTTACTAACAGGCTTTGAGGTACGTAAAAAGGTGTATCTTTTGGTAGAGCCGCATATTAAATGCGACCTGTATAAATAGTAGCCCCTGAGACTCTGTGTGTCGTCAAGAGTGACGGCGCACAGAGGATCATAACCCCAGGTATAATATGTCACCTATTTTATGAAGCTGGCAAGGCGTTCGGTGGCTAGCCGGACTAATGAATCTGCCGAGCTAAAGCGGCAACTTGACGTGGCGGATGCCGACATCGCGCTTGTAAATAAGCGGCTAGATGAGGCACAAGGTATGTTCCAAAGACATCTGATAAGAGGAGTTTGGTGCGCGTGCCTTATAAGATATGTGCTTGATGCAGATAGTGCTGCTGCCGTGGAGAACCTTCGGGCGGAACTTGCCCGAGCCAAGGAACAAGCAGGGAAAAGTGATGCGGCTGCCGTGAAGGCGGCTGAACAGCTAAAAGCCGAATTGGCTGCTCACTGCCAGAGCAAGAAAGTAATGGCCGAGATGGCTATAAAATTGAAGGATGCTGCTGACTGCTGTAAATTTCTTGAACAAGGAGATAAGGCGGCTCAAAAGGATCTTGAAAAGATCACTGCCGAGGCCAAGGATACTTGCTCTGCAATGAGAGCTATGAAGGAGGAGCTGCGTCAGGCCGGAGATATCACGGCTGGAAAGCCCTATATGCTGCGGATGAAGTTCGGGGACCCCAAGTATGCTCCGTTAGACCGGCAGTGGAGTGCGGAAAACACTTATCTAGATTTGGCGGCTAGTGCGGCAGACGCGACCGAGCACTTCCGCGGCCGAGGTGACCATGGATTGGAAGAGCTTTTTTGGTCGCAGTTCCACAATCCAGAACGCCCACTTTCGGTATCCGACCATTTGGCCGCCTGGGCGGAGCTGAACAGGTTATCCGGACTCACCATGAGGTATGTTGTGAGTCGTCTATGGCCGGAGAAGCCGGAGCCGAAGAGTTATTTTGGCTTGGTGCAGCAGTTCCTTGGTTCGGTGCCGCATGCTGATGCAATGAAGAGGTCGGCGTGCATAGAGGGCGCACAGATGGCTCTTGCCCGTGTCAAAACATACTGGGCGGATATGAAGGCCAGTGTTGTTGCATCCCGGGATACGGATGAAAGCCGAGTACCTGCCAAGCACTACTTTGAGGAAGTTCTTCATGGTGCTCGTTTAATAGAGTCGCAGTGCTCGAAGGATGTTGTGTTCGAATAGCGTGTACTATTGTAAAACGAATATTTTGATAGATTATAAAAGTTTTTTATACTTGTGCTTGCAAGAATTATAATGCCTCATGTGTGGTCGTTAATGTATATGTGTATATAACCTGAAAGATGGCAGTCGTTGGCTTCAGCCCCCACGCATAGAATGCGGGGGTGTTTGCAAAAAGGCGCCTTTTCACACTTAATCCAACATCTTGGTCCTATAAAGGAGGTGGTGGCGCAGCGAACTAGGCAACCGGACTATAATGCTTTATCATTTTCACTTAGCCATAGGAGTTTGACAGTGGGGCTACTGAATAGCCCCTAGGGGCACCGCGCTCACCCGAATTCGGGGCACGAGTGTGCCTGACCGGGAAGCGGCCCTTCGTTAATGCGGAGGAATCCTAAAGATTCTGAAAGTCATCGAGTGGTTGACCAGTCTCTCGCTATATCATGACAGTCAGTTTTCGGCTTTCTCTACTGAGGTGCTCGCCTGGCCGAACCGGGGCACAATCGTAGTAGTTCTCCTGGTGCCGCCTTAGCCGATAGAGCGGAACGTAAGACAGCAAAACATAGGAGCCGGGCAAACCCAACATTTGACCAAAGACATGATTCGGAGCTGATGCATATAAGGCCAAACTCGCGACGCCGAACACTCCCTAAGGTATTCGGTCTTTCTGAGCACGGGCCGAACAATAACCCTTTGGTAAAAAAGCCCCTGGTGTCCAGGTACGTGCAAAATTCTGGCGTGGCCACATGGCAAGACGCCAGCCTCCTCCTCGGCTATAGTGAAAAACCGGGGGATGGTATCAACAAGAGACAGTAAGAAAGGTTTACGCAGGGTCTTAATCTGAAGAGAATCATTAGAACGGGTCCCCACTGCACGTCTGCGCCTGTGTCTCCGTTGTGCCATATCCTGGACGGGCGTAGCATGATGTTTGTTTGCGAAAGAGAGGGACTTAGTGAAAAATAATCGTGCGAGAAATCTATATTACAATAAACAAATTATAACACAGAGGCATGAGTAAGATTGGGCCGTATTGTCTCCTGGTGTGAACACGCGGAGCCCCTTGTACAGGGTTATGCGGCTGTTAGGCCTTTGTATGTTTACGCCGGACTTGTCGAACCATGTCCGGGGTAGTGAAGCTGGATTAGTGTGCGGCTGTCAAGGCGGCCGCACCATTATCCATACTTCATGGATCAATTGATATTTCTCTTTAGTGAGATGATGCCTCGCGGACCGGGCATTTTGAGTGTGAGGGATGCATAATGCGGTATTGCGTTAAAGCGGGTGAAAGCTTCGCGTCCCAGTAGCGCTTGATAGCGACTTATGAACGGGGCGATGTGGAAGGTTAGCTTTTCGCTTCGCAAGTTGTCGGGTGAGCCGAACATGACTTCTAACAATAGGGAACCCATACTCTGGGTATCTGGGCCCGGCGTGATACCTTGAAAGGAAGTGTTGTCATGGCGAATTGTTGCTGGGTTTATCCCCAGTTTGCGGATTGTGTCCTGATATAATAGGTTTAGGTCACTGCCGCCGTCCATTAGGACTTGTGTAAATTGGAGTCCGTCAATAATCGGATCCAAGACCAAGGCAGTCCAGCCTGCGTTCCGGATACCTCTGGAGTAATCCCGATGATCGAAGGTGATTGGTTGTAACAACCAGTGACGATGCTCCTCTGGGGCGGGATGTGTGGCGCGTATCTTTGTGGGCGCCGTTCTATTTTTCCCTGTTGTCACCTGGAGTGAATTTACTGTTTTGACTTCTTGCGGGAAGTTCTTTTGTTCTTCGTTGTTCTGCTTGTGGGGCGCGTCGTCATCCTTGCTTGGTGTGTCGAGCCCCTTGTGTTCGGCATTGAGTTTTCCGGACTGCTTGAAGACCCAACAATCTCTGTGGGTGTGGTTTGCAGGTCTCCCGGGAGTACTGTGGATTTGACATATTTTGTCCAAGATTTTGTTGAGGTTGGATAGCTCGTCACTGTCATCTTTGGGGGGTGGCTTTTTCTGATTTTGCCGAGAGCTTTTGAATCCGGCGTTTACTGTCGTGCTCATCGGGCTGTTGTCCTTGATCCGGCGCGGTTCTTTGTTACGGTGCGGTTTCCCGTTCCCATCTCTGGGTTCGGACGTATTCAGGTCGCTGCTGCTGCTTCTTGCCAACCAGCTATCCTCTCCTGCACGCAGGTCATGAGGCTTGTTAATGCGCCCATTGTTCTTGGCTTTTCTTGGCCGATGTGTCTGGTGAGCCATTCGTCTCGGACGCTATGTTTGAAAGCTGCTAGGGCTTCGGCTTTCGGACAGTCGACTATCTGATTCTTTTTAGTAAGAAATTTGTTCCAGAGTTTCCGGGATGACTCCCTGGATTGTTGAGTTATATGACTCAAGTCATGTGCATCCGGAGGTCGGACATAGGTCCCTTGGAAATTTGCCCGGAAAGCATCCTCGAGCTCTTCCCAACTTCCCATGGTGTTTTCGGGGAGGCTTTTAAGCCAATGCGGGGCTGGCCCTTTGAGCTTAAGCGGTAAATATTTTATGATGTGGAGGTCATCTCCTCTGGCCATGTGTATATGGAGTATATAATCCTCGATCCAGACTCCAGGGTCTGTTGTTCCGTCATATGCTTCTATGTTTACGGGTTTGAATCCCGCTGGAAATTCATGATCCAGTACCTCATCGGTAAAACATAGGGGGTGCACGGCGCCCCTGTATGTGGGTGTGCCGTGATGTTCAGATATTATTTGTGTTGCATTGCTCAATGGAGCTTGCTTTCTTGGCCCGTAGATGGATCTGGTCGGGCCGTTTTTCTGATGCGAATCTTTGTGTGGCTCGCGTGCCGCATTGAATGTGGCGCCCTTTGTTGGTGGAGATCGATCGTGGGGTCGTCTATCCGACCTGGTAACTTCCTTGTTTTTTGGTTGTGGGGGCTCTAGGGCCTCTTCATCAAATTCTGGTAGTAATTTCCGCTTCGGAAAGCTCTTTGTGTGACGACTGTTGCCGTACTTGTGTGCGGTATTGAGTACTTTGCTCCATCTTATTCTGATTGCATCTTCCGCTGTTTTGAGCTTCCGCTTCTGCTTTTTCAGGCTACGTGCAGTGGCGACAAGCCTTTGGTGGAGGTTCTGGTGCTCCAGCGACTTGTCCGGCATGAGGTCGTCCAGACTATTATCTTTGCTGGGGCCAGATTGTTCGGTCTGTCCACCTTGTTTGGACGGTTGCTCGATGGCATGTTCGTCTTTTGTTGATTCGCCCTGCTCCATGGCTGGGTCTCTGTCGAGGTGGGGCTTGGCATGGAGCTTACGCCGCCGCTTTGATCGTTTTTCAAGGGAACGATTCCTGGTTGTGTCCTTTTGATCCTCGCCGTTGCTTCTTTTAGATGTGTCCACCATGCATACATCATGTGATAAGGCGATTGTGTGGCGCTCTATAGGCGCTGGTTCTTGGTTGTCTCCTTCATCGGCGTCCATAACGTCGATGTCTTCGGAGTCGAAGTCGAGCATGTCGGTTAAGTCGTCGACAGTGGCTACGTAGTGGGTGGTGGGTGGGCTTCGAAATTCGTCGTCATCCGCATCCGAACCATGCTGACCATAGTCCGGCCAGGGCTCTCCTGACAAAGAGAGAGACTTTATTGAATTCAGGGTATCGCCAAAGGGCGAGTGCGGAAAGACGTCCGTGGCGGTGAACTCTATGATCGGAGCCCAATCGGGTTCGATCGGAAGAGGTGCGGGAGGTTCGGAATTCGGAACGGAGTCCGGCACCTTGGAGTCGTAGGCCTCGCAAAAGACTAGGCTGGTGTTCGGCTCTATCGTCGTAGAGATTGCGGCTCCGGGGGCAGCGTCCAGCCGTCCGGCCCCAACTGGCGCAGTCGGCTCCGAGCTAATGGTCGGAGCGGGCACCTGAGCGACGCTCTGGGCGTTGTCCGGCGGCAGAGCTGAATCATGCCCATCGTGACAGTGCGGCGTGCTCGGCCGTGGCTCGAATCCGTCGAAGATCAAGTCCCCGCGGATGTCGGTCGTGTAGTTTAGACTTCCAAACCTGACCTGATGGCCAGGGGCGTAGCTTTCGATCTGCTCCAGATGGCCAAGCGAGTTGGCCCGCAGTGCGAAGCCGCCGAATATGAAGATCTATCCAGGGAGAAAAGTCTCACCCTGGACCGCATCGTGGTTGGTGATCGAAGAAGCCATCGGGCCTAAAGGTGACGACACAGAGGAACTCTCAATGAAAGCACCAATGTCGGTGTCAAAACCGGCGGATCTCAGGTAGGGGGTCCCGAACTATGCGTCTAGGCGGATGGTAACAGGAGACAAGGGACATGATGTTTTTACCTAGGTTCGGGCCCTCTCGATGGAGGTAAAACCCTACTCCTACTTGATTAATATTGATGATATGGGTAGTACAAGAGTGGATCTACCACGACATCAGAGAGGCTAAACCCTAGAAGCTAGCCTATGGTATGATTGTTGTTCGTCCTACGGACTAAAACTCTCTGGTGTATATAGATACCGGAGAGGGCTAGGGTTACACAGAGTCGATTACAATGGGAGTAGATCTTCATATCGAATCGCCAAGCTTGCCTTCCACGCCAAGGAAAGTCCTATCCGGACACGGGACGAAGTCTTCAATCTTGTATCTTCATAGTCCGAGAGTCCGGCCAAATGTCATAGTCCGGCCATCCGGATACCCCCAAATCCAGGACTCCCTCAATCTCCATACGCATAATTCATATTGGCATCTTGGCCACAAGCATAGCAAGCATCATCAAAAAAGGGTAATTCAAGAGAATCAACAGGATCATAACAATTATCATAGCAATCATCCTTCGGTAAGCATGAAGGGGAATTAAACAATGTATGAGTTGAAGAGTTACTCTCATTAGAAGGTGGGCACAGGTAGCTAATCCGCTCTTCCTCCTTTTGTTCTTCGCTCTCCTCAACATCTTTTTCATCCAATGAGCTCACGGTTTCATCAATTTCTTCTTCCATAGCTTCCTGCAAAATATTAGTCTCTTCTTGGACAGCGTAGAATTTCTCAATATATAGTTTAACATAGGCATTAGAAGCATAATTATCATAACAATATTCAAGTATGGCAAATTTTTCAGGTCTATTAACTGAATCTTCAATATCATCAAACTCTTTAAACCTAGATTCAATCTCATAAGCACCCATAAAAGCAACAAATTCTTCTATTTGTTCCACATCATAGTAATCATATACACCATTAGCATAAGAAGCTAAGGTTTTATTATCATTGAATTTGCATGAAAAGGGAAGGTGTGGAGCCTTCATCCTAGAGCAACAAGTATAATCATGTATTTCACATAAAGTCCAAGCATAGCATTGCAAATGATGAATTTGATCCAGTAAAAGTTTCCCCTTTTCAGATATACGGTGTCGCACATAACAAGTATGCTCATATAAAGATTTTCCCTCAACTAAGCTAGTTGGGGTTTCAGCACGTGCACATAGGGATCAAAGATGATCCAAGTAAAAAGCTTCAGTAGTGTGATAGATTTTGAGTGGTTCTTCAACCATTGGTGTAGTAGGTACAACTAATTTTTTTGGTATTTTGCGTTTCCTACCCATAGCTAAAGATAGAAAAACAACTAAGAACCACAAATAAAAATTACTTAGTGATAAAGCAAACAAGCACACACGAGAATATTCACCCCACACTACGACTCCCCGGCAATGGCGCCAGAAAAAGGTCTCGATAACCCGCAAGTATACGGGATTAATTGTAGCCTCTTTCGATAAGTAAGAGTGTCGAACCCAATGAGGAGCTAAAGGTAGAACAAATATTCTCTCAAGTCCTATCTGCCACTGATACGACTCTACGCACGCTTAGATTTCGCTTTACCTAGAACAAATATGAAACTAGAAGTACTTTATAGGTGTTGTTGGATAGGTATGCAAGATAATAAAGATCACGTAAATATAAACTAGGAGCTGTTTAGATAAAGAAGCAATAAAGTAAATATAGCGAGTGTGGAAAAGTAGTGGTAGGAGTTGTGAAATTGTCCCTAAGCAATTGACTACTTTACTAGACCGGTAAACACTATTGCAATTCTATTTGAGGGAGAGGCATAAACAAACATACTTTATCTTCTTGGATCATATGCACTTATGATTGGAACTCTAGCAAGCATCTGCAACTACTAAAGATCATTAAGGTAAAACCCAACCATAGCATTAAAGAATCAAGTCCCCTTTATCCCATACGCAAACAACCTACTTACTCGGGTCTGTGCTTCTGTCACTCACGCCACCCACCATAAACAAATCATGAACATACTGCAAACCCTACAGCGGGAATCCCTCACACTTGCACAACATGGAGAGCACCATAGGACAGCACCAATAATAAAACATGCAACTCAAATCAATCATAGCAATTCATCAATCACCGATAGGACAACGAAAATCTACTCAGACATCTTAGGATGGCAACACATCATTGGATAATAATATGAAGCATAAAGCACCATGTTCAAGTAGAGGGTATAGCGGGTTGTGGGAGAGTGGACCTCTGAAGATAGAAGGGGGAAGGTGATGGAGATGTTGGTGAAGATGATGGAGGTGTTGGTGAAGATCGCGGTGATGATGATGGCCCCCGGTGGTGTTCCGGCGCCACCGGAAGCAAGGGGGAGAGAGCCCCCCTTCTTCTTCTTCTTCTTCCTTGACCTTCCCCCTAGATGGGAGAAGGGTTTCCCCTCTGGTCCTTGGCTCCCATGGCGTGGGAGGGGCGAGAGCCCCTCCGAGATTGGATCTATCTCTCTATCTCTCTCTGTTTCTACGTTCTCAGATTCTGCCCCTTCACCGTTTCTTTTATATCCGAAGATCCATAACTTCGATTGGGGTGTATCTTTCGCCCAGGTCTTTCTCATAAAATTAGCTTTCTTGCGGCAAAAGAAGAGTGCCAACCGCCTTACGGGGTGCCCAGGAAAGTCCAGGGCGCGCCCCCCTGTCTCGTAGCCCCCTCGGGCACCGTCTTGCGTTGATTCTTCCTCCCAAAGATCACAAATATTCCAAAATAATTCTCCGTATGTTTTTACCCCGTTTGGACTCCGTTTGATATTGGGTTTCTGTGAAACATAAAACATGCAACAAACATGAACTGGCACTCGGCACTGGATCAATATGTTAGTCCCAAAAATAATATAAAAAGTTTCCAAAAGTATATGAAAGTTGAATAATATTGGCATGGAATAATAAAAAATTATAGATACGACGGAGACGTATCAGTGTCCTTCTTCAACAACTCTGTCATGGGCTTTGCAATCTTCGAGAAATTCTCAATGAACCTCCGGTAGTATCCTGTGAGTCCAAGAAAACTCCGGATCTCTCCAACTGACGTGGGTGCTTCCCAATTTGTCACAATGACAACCTTGGTTGGGTCTACTGCTATTCCTTCTCCGGATATAACATGTCCGAGGAATCCAACTTCCTTCAACCAAAACTCACACTTGCTGAACTTGGCATATAACTGATGTTCTCGGAGCTTCCCAAGTACCAAACGTAAATGCTCCGTTTGCTCTTCTTCATTCTTCGAGTAAACCAGAATATCATCAATGAACACCATGACGAACTTATCCAAAAACTCCATAAACACCTTGTTCATCATGTTCATGAAATAGGAGGTGCGTTAGTTAGACCAAATGACATAATGGTATACTCATATAGCCCATACCTTGTGGTAAAAGATGTCTTAGGTATATCCTGCTCTCGAATTTTCAGCTGGTGGTATCCTGACCGCAGATCGATCTTAGAAAATACTTTAGCTCTTTGCAACTTTTCGAACAGATCATTGATCATCGGCAGTGGGTACTTGTTCTTGATCGTTACTTCATTCAATCCTCGATAATCAACAACCATCCTCAACGGTCCATCCTTCTTCACTAGAAGCACTGGTGATCCCCAAGGTGACGAACTTGGGCGAATATAGCCTTTATCCAGTAACTCCTTAATATGTTTCTTAATTTCCTCCAAATCCTTTGCGGGCATCCTGTACTATCTCTTAGATATTGGCCATGTGCCTGGCAAAAGGTCAATAAAGAACTCAATGTCTTTGTCTGGTGGCATGCCTGGCAACTCTTCTGGAAATACATTAGGGAAATCCTTCACCACTGGTACTTCCTCCTGTACAACTCCTGATAAGGAATTCACTTGAGTCCTCTTCGGCACATGTCGGGATACATACTTAATCCTCCTTCCTTCTGGGGTGGTGAGCATAATCGACTTACTGGCGCAATCGATGTTTCCTCCATACATCGATAGCCAATCCATACCCAAAATCACATTCAAACCTTGCGACTCTAGAATTATCAGGTTTGAGGGGAAAACATGCCTACCTATGGTCAATGGCATCTGATAACATCCTTGGCTTGCCATATGCTCTGCTCCTGGTGAGCTTACTAACATAGGTGTTCTAAGAACTTTGGTGGGCAACTTATACTTATCCAAAAATCCCCTTGATATGTATGAATGCGATGCACCAGTATCAAAAAGAACGATTGCAGTAAATGACTTAACCAAAAACTTACCTATTACTGCATCTGGCTGCGCTTCAACCTCCTCCACGTTAATGTGGTTCACTTGTCCCCTGTTGAAAGGGTTGGGCTTCTTCCCAGAGTTTCCATTGACATCGCCATTCTTTGCTTCAGAACACTCTGTGGCATAATGTCCATTCTTCCCGCACTTGAAACAAGTAAAGTGACTTAGATCCTTCTTCGTGGGCGTTGCTGGGTTGGAACGGTTCTGACCATTGCTTCCTCCATTACCATTCCCATTCTTGGGGCCACTATGGTTATGTGAACTCCCTCCATTGTGATTGTGACCTCCATGGTTATGTTGAAGGTGTCCTCCCGAGTTCGGGGTAAAACATGGCCTCTGCTGAGCTCCAGAATTGTACTTCCCTTGTCCATACTTCCTCTTGCGGTTGTCAGTCTGTTGCTGCTTCCCTTCAATCATCAGAGCTCTATCTACCAACTCCTGGTAATTTTTGAAGGTTGCCACCATCAAATACATGCTCAGCTCATCATTCAGTCCTTCCAGAAACCTCTCCTGCTTAGCTGCTTCCGTAGCAACGTCATCTGGGGCATAACGTGCTAACTTGCTAAAATCATCCACATACTGGCCCACTGTGCATCCTCTTGGCGCAAGTTGCGAAACTCACGCTTCTTCATGGCCATAGCTCCTGCTGAAACATGGGCAGTGCAAAAAGCCTACTGAAACTGGTCCCATGTGACAGTGTCGATGGGGTAAGTGGCTGTGAAATTCTCCCACCATGATGCTACGGGTCCATCAAGCTTATGTGTGGCAAAACGCACTCTCTCCGCATCTATGCATCCTGCAGTGGTCAACTCCCTTCCAATCTTGCGAAGCCAATCATCTGCAACTATCGGCTCAGTGCTACTGGAGAACACCAGCGGATTCAGCCTTAGAAAACGGGCTAAGTGATCAACATGTGGTGGTGGTGGTGGGTTGTTGTTGTTGTTGTTCCCCTGATTCTGATTCTGGACTAGTATCTGCATCAATGCATTCTGCTGCTGGATCAACTAAGTGAGCTCTGGTGGGAAAGCAAATCCATTGTCACGTCTCGGAGGCATCTGATGGGTTTAGAAAAGATGAGAAAATAGAATAGAATGAGATCTAGAGGGAAAACACTACCCATATGCACATGAGACAAACACCATCATATCACTTCAATCAATTCAAAAAGGGCATACATCGGTCTAACTATCATTACAAAAGTGCTCGGACTATACTATATACATGGGGGAATACTACTACTGATATGGTGGTCGACTAGAAAAATTGATCGGTGGAAGACTCCATGATATCTGCTCCAGCTTCATCAACAAAATCATCATCTCTATCGTCAGGGTCTGAGTCGGTGTCGTCGATGATGATGTAGTTCTCCGGGCAAGTGGAATCATCGTCTTCTCCTCCTCGCGCGAGGTCTCCCATGAATACTCCTAGCTTCTTGATCAGATCATCATTCTTCTCCACGAGTATCATCATTTCCTCCTCATATCCATCACGTGTAGACTTGAGTTCTTCCTCCAGCTCTGTGATCCTGGTCATTGCCTTCT
Source organism: Triticum aestivum (assembly GCF_018294505.1). Lineage (NCBI taxonomy): Eukaryota > Viridiplantae > Streptophyta > Magnoliopsida > Poales > Poaceae > Triticum > Triticum aestivum. The sequence continues at coordinate 603,470,231 of NC_057801.1, forward strand.
TCAGATCTATCATGCCTGCGCACATCTGGTTCTCCTGGCAACGAATGTGTTGGTTTAACTCCTGGATGAAAGCTGCAATAGATCTATCCTTCCTGGTGCTGATCATCTCCCATTGCTCATCTCGGTGCCCACAAATCTGGTAGATAGTATCCGGGAGATCCTTGTGGTAAACTTCTCCAATGCGTCCTATGATGATGTGGGCTGCCATGCTCTTTCCTAAACTCCAGGTTGGTGCATCAAAGGAAAACTCTATGGGCTCAGTGACTGGCATGAACGTCCTTCCTAGAACTTGAACTCGAATCATCCAACGCTCCTCTTTTGGTAAAGTGGCGATGTAGGTTCCGGTGAAGCTTGGTATTCCGATGTTCAGGTATCTAGTAACTTCCTTCAAGTGGCGTCCAAAAGGTGTATCTTCATCTGGTTGCGCGAACTTGTTCCTTGCATCCGCCATCCTAAAGAGTAGAAAAGGGAGAGGAGTCAGAAATGAGAAGATAGTAGTGATCTAGGGCTTTAACTTAGTGGTCATGTCCTACATTCAGCGTGTGCTCTGATACCATCTTGTAGCGACTAGACCTCAAATAGTCTGATCTCTGTGCATCAGTGTCATCCCTGGATCGGTAATGTTGACATGCATAGTACTCGAAGGATTTATAACGAAGTAGCAATCACACACTTATTACATCGAATGTCTCAAAAGAGAACTTATTACAATAAATATGGCTTAAGGCCATATAATAACTATCGGTGTCAAAACCGGCTGATCTCGGGTAGGGGGTCTCAAGCAGTGCGTCTTAGGATCAATGGTAACAGGAGGCAAGGGACACAATGTTACCCAGGTTCGAGCCCTCTTGATGGAGGTAAAACCCTACTCCTGCTTGATTAATATTGATGATATGGGTAGTACAAGAGTTGATCTACCATGAGATCAGAGAGGCTAAACCCTAGAAGCTAGCCTATGGTATGATTGTTGTTGTATATCTCTATCGACTAGCCTGGCCCCGATTTATATAATGCACCAGAGGCCTAGGATAACAAGAGTCCTAGCCGAATACGCCGGTGGGGAGGAGTCCTTATCTTGATCACCAAGTCTTGTGGATTCTTCCTTGTATGCGGCAGCTGTCCGGACTGGCCCATGAGTATACGGCCATGGGGGTCCTCGGCCCAATCCAACTGATCGGGAGACGACGCGTTGAGTACCCCCTAGTCCAGGACACCGTCAGTAGCCCCCTGAACCGGTCTTCAAGTTAGGGACGCTCCTCGATTCTTTCGAACTATTCTTCATCTTCGGTTGCCGGTCTTGAAAACTGGTTCAACAAATCTTCTCATCTTCTATCTTGAGGATCGCCGAAATGCATTCGACGAGTTTACACGTTGGGTATCCAAGGAGCCCCTTTAAGTTTCCGGCCTTTATCAATGCCTTGTTATTTTTATGCCACACCTCGGGTTCGGAGTTGTTCCCGGGAGGCAGTGTCCTCTTGCGTCCGAGCTCTAACGCCGGACTGCATTCAAGGTATCTCTTGCAGCCGAGCACCAATGTCGGACTGCTTCCCGGCTCTAATGCCGGACTATGTATCCGAGCTCCAATGCCGGACTGTATCCGAGCTCCAACGCCGGACTATGTATCCGAGCTCAAATGCCGGACTTGATCCGAGGTGTCGTAAATCACCTTGGTTCAAAGAAGTTTGAAGGAGTTTAGCCGAGCTTAATGCCGGAAATGCCCTCTATGGAGCCAGCCACTAGCGCCCGAGCTTTATGCCGGACTGCTTCCGAGGTGGTGCACCTTCCCGAATGTGGGCCGATTTTTGTCAATATTTTTGATTGGTGCAATTTATTCTCTGCCGAGATACATAGCCAGTAGCCCTCAAGGTGGGTATCGGTCTAAAACCCGAGATACACATGAAGGATGACATAAGACCGTTGATCCCCGTAGCCGCTGAGACTCAGGTTAATTTGCAAAATCGGTCTGAGGATCAAGTCAAAGCTCGGCAGAATACTTCGGGACACAAAAAGCGGCATGCTCAGTCCTCGAGACTCAGGTTGGGTGTGGCCGACCAATCTGAGGATCAAAATCTCCTCGAAAACTGTATTGCACTTAAAATTTTCTGCATAGAACAGGCAATGCAGTAGCCCCCAAGACACTGGTCGGGTGGAAAACACCAGATCAGGGGATCGATGTGCCCCTTTAATATTTGTAAATAGTAAGCCCGAATCCCAGTAGCCCCCGAGCCTTAATGCGGGCACGGGAGGCCGAATTAAGGATCGATATCCATAGTAAAATCACAAATTATGTGTAATGACTCTATGTATCCAAGTACTTTACGTCATTAATGCTCGGATCCGCATTGTACAAAACTTTGTTGACCGACCATCGGCTTCCACCTCCTCGGCCAATAGACGAGGAGTGTTTGTCCTACTTTATAAAGCCTTTATGGGGGCAAAGATTTACAACAAACAAGGCAATCTGGCCATATGGTTTTATAAACAAAGGTATGCGGAGAGACATGTTATATTACTGTTTAACAGAAGAAATGTCTTCCAAAGAAAATAGTCCCACTATCGGTTCCTTTCTTTGGGTTATCATGCTAAGCATGATCATGAAACCTCAGCTCCAATGTAAGAGCAAAATATCGAGGATTTAGTTTGGGAGGCCAGTTAATAGCCCCCGGTAGTGTTCGGCGACAGTCGAGGTCAAGCCGTAAACACTTAGGCCATTGTTATGAATGGCCCGTTGTTTAGCGTCGTCATCGGATCGCCGACCAGTTTACGCTTATTGTGACAGTCAGTTTTCGGCCTTCTCCACTGAGGTGCTTAACCATGTGAGCTGGAAGCACAATCGCAGTGGTTCTCCCTTTGCACACCTAGCCGAACAAAGCGGAACATAGGAGGCAAGCGCAGGAGCCGGGCAACCCAACTATTGACCGAAGACACAATTCGAAAGCGATGCATATATAGCAATATCCGAGAATGTTTGTGCTGAATCTCTAAAGGTATCCGGCGTTGCACTGCGAGACTTGTGCTGAAAACACACAAATAGTTTAAAAGTTCCATGGGCTCGAAAATCCAAAAAACTTATTCAAAAGGTTAATGTCCGAACTAGATCAAGTGTTCGGTGCCAATTCGAAAATTGGACTTTAGAGAAAAAAAAGGTGCTTCTGCCGTGCTTTAACATGACACATCCTATCTCAAAACTTCATGCGGGTCAGCCTACGGCTTCAACCTCCTATCCGGAAGGCGGAATCCTTCTTACTAGGCCAGTTTAGCAAACTAAACTCTAGCGGCTTTGAGAGAGAAATCAGGCTCCCCGGCTAGTGACCGCACACTTGTGTCGAAAAAAGGAGTGATAAATAATAATAAAAACTTTGCAACGACTAAGAAGAAAAACACTTATCATAAAATGGCTCATATAAATTTAAGAGCCCCCAAGTGACTTGGGTAAAAGAATGATTGCGTGTACCGAAGTACTGATATCATATCTATGTTCAACCGAACTTTAAACGCGTCTTAACCGACCGTCGGCTTCTCCCTCTTCGGTCAAGGACCGAAAAGTGTTATGTACTCCATCTGTCAAGAATATCGACGGTGTTTCCAATAACCAGGCAATTAGGCCATAAGGCTGTAACAGACAAAGCGCGCTCAGGGAACTTATGCTATATTACTGCAAAGTGTAAGAAGCATTTTTGAAGAAAATAGTACCCCCACCGATACCTTTCTTCGTTGCTCATTGTTATTATGAGACTTGTGCAATAGATTTTTTGTACTCATGAGTTCCGTTGTGTGCCGACCATGATTGAAAACAATAAGAGCGCTAGCTTTCGGCTTCACCCAGTCTGAGGTCCGGCTCGGGTGACCCGATCGTGACAATCATAGAGGTGCTCCCTTTACTCCCTAGCCGAACAATCGGGAACGTAGGGGTAAGCACAGGAGCCAGGCAACCCAGCTTGCAAATCGCTTAAGTCAATATGGTGCATATTGTGGCGTAATACACGAACAAGGAACGAAGCCGTACAAGTATAACCATATGCAAGAGGAAAAAGCTTCATGAAGGAAGCCCCCAAGTAAACGGGGTATTTGAATTTGCACGTCACAAACAAAGTTTGGACAAGGAAATTTTTACAAGCAACTTTTTCCCAAAAAAGTATAATGCTTGGCCGAGCCGAACACAAGTTAAAAATTTAAAACTTTGAGCATGAAGACAACTTAGCTGGTTAATGTGTTCGGTATTGATGACGCGGTCCGAGCTTGACGCGGAACAAGGTTCCATCCCCGAGCCGGTCCCGAGGTGGCGGAGCAAAAAGCTCGGCACTCCGAAGTGGTGACATAGCACGGTCAATGCAGGACGGCAGGATGATGTCGAAGTCCCCGGCATGGGGTAATGAAGTGTTGACGAAGCCCCCCGTCCAGCCGAGGTGCCGCCAAAGGATATAGTCCGGCTGGATCATTTTCAGGTCGGTTCGAGTTCCGGATGCGGCGTTCACCGGACTATGTACGGAAACTGACCGAACCACCATACGACCGTCGTTAATGCGGCCACCATTTGATAGACCTGCGTACATATGACAGACAAACCAGAGTAATAATCCATTGGGAAAAATGAACCCTAACAAGCAAAAAATACTAGGATTAATAGCACCTGGCTTATTTGTTGTAGCAATCCGAGGAAAGGTGATTCCCAAAATTGGGACTCGATCCGCACACCTATCGCCTGATGGGAGATAAAGCAACGACATGGCGATGCTGGCAAAGGTTGACTCGCCGAGGCAAAGCCCTTGGTCCAGCTAACGTGACGGAGCTGGTCGGCCAGCGACGCCAAAGTGTCCGGAGTAGGTTGATGAAGAGATGACGAAGCCCCCAGTCCAGGCGAGGAGACGGAGCAGGTCGGTGAGGAGATGTGTCAGCCGAGGTGTTGAAGTAGTTTGGTGTGATGGACACCGGCTCGATGAAGCAATAGTGCGGCCCTGCCGATGCAGGTCGTGACGTGGTCGATGCCGGCTTGATGAAGCGACCGTGCGGCGATGCCGGTATGCCCGCTCCGTGTAATCCGTGGGGCGGTGATGTTGGTGACGATTTATCCTTCGCGATGCGGAACTATTCTTCGGCTGGCCGAGATGATGATCCGAAGAAATTGAGCTCGGCTCAACAAAGCGACGACGTGTCTAACGCAGGTCGGCTGCTGTGGAGTGATGTTGTCGGGCTGGTTTGACACCGGCGAGACGGTGAAGTTCGTATTGCAAGAATACTTTTAATACTATTGGGATGTGTTTGAGAATAAAACACAACACCCCATATGAAAACTTCCTTCAAAAAGGATGTCCGAGATCCCGTTCATAAAGAAGATGAATTCGGGTCGGATTCATTCTCGCGCAGAAAACAGATCCAAAAAGTGATGCACTAATCGGACGTTTCCCGGAGTTTGTACGGTCGGATTGAGCTGAATTTTTGGCGGGTGGTAGATAAGGGAATTCCGCAGCAAATCAACGGTTGGATCTTCCAAACGACATCCGAGCTAGATGCTGGACACCACGCCCTAAACTCGTCCGGATTCTCGTCCAGATTCAACAGGGCTCCGGTATATCGGAGATTTCCTGAGATTCCTCCATCGGAACCCGACGAAATTTTTGCAGGCTTGTTGTAGACTTAATTTCGCATAATTCCACCGAAGTAATCGTTTAGGCGACACTCGAGGAGGCGGTGGCGGCAGATACAAGTTTGTTGTCCAGAAAAAGAGCACGGTCAGCTGACGGCAATGTTGAGGTTGAGCCCCCGAGCACCATGGATGACTCCTCCATGATCTTGAGAGAGATCGGAGTTGGTGTTGATGAAGGCCCTCATCCGAACATGACGATTGGAGGTAGGGAGCAGCCCTCGGTCAAGCCAAGGTGATCAGTCGAGCTAGTGACGAAGAAGCCGACGTCGCAGTTGACCTGCAGTCGAGCCATTGATCCTTTCACCGATCACACAGCGGAACTCTCAATGAAAGCACCAATGTCGGTGTCAAAACCGGTGGATCTCGGGTAGGGGGTCTCAAGCAGTGCGTCTTAGGATCAATGGTAATAGGAGGCAAGGGACAACATGTTACCCAGGTTCGGGCCCTCTCGATGGAGGTAAAACTCTACTCCTGCTTGATTAATATTGATGATATGGGTAGTACAAGAGTTGATCTACCACAAGATCAGAGAGGCTAAACCCTAGAAGCTAGCCTATGGTATGATTGTTGTTGTATATCTCTATCGACTAGCCTGACCCCGGTTTATATAATGCACCAGAGGCCTAGGATAACAAGAGTCCTAGCCGAATACGCCGGTGGGGGAGGAGTCCTTGTCTTGATCGCCAAGTCTTGTGGATTCTTCCTTGTATGCGGCAGCTGTCCGGATTGGCCCATGAGTATACGGCCATGGGGGTCCTCGGCCCAATCCAACTGATCGGGAGACGACGCGTTGAGTACCCCCTAGTCCAGGACACCGTCAATAACGATAACAGCGGAAGGCTTGGAATATAAAGTGAGTCCATCAACTCCAATGGCATCACTGAGTGAAAGCCAACGACCTATGGCACCTTACTCGTCGTCTGAAAAGTCTGCAACATGAAGGTTGCAGCCCAAAATGGGTCAGCACATGGAATATGCTGGCAATGTAACACAAGAGAGTAATGAACATAATAAATGCTATCACTACATGCATATATGGCTGGTGGAAAGCTCTATGGTTACAGTTTTGCATAAAGCCAGTTTTTCCCTACAACAAAGGGATAAATTTTATTTAACTATCATGGTGGTTGTTAAACATTGAGAAGGTTCCTCCAACTCAATCCCAATTAAACATCATCATTAAACCAAATCAAATTAAATTAAAAGTGATGAGATCAACATGATAATCCAAGAACTAGATACTCAAAGCGTCCATAACCGGGGACACGACTAACCATGATTAGTTTATACACTCTGCAGAGGTTTGCGCACTTTTTCCCACAAGACTCGAATACATCCATGGTCGGAGAATCAAGACACAGTCTTTCTGAAACAATAACTCTTTACTCTGGATGGACAGTTACACCTACTTTCCCCTACATCTGCTATCCCACCACTGAAAGAAGTCTTGCAACGTACTCAACTATGCTAGAGCCCATAATAACTTGTGGCTGCACACGGAAGTTTCTAGCATGAATAATCTTATGATCCCTTTGAGCCTGGGTGGCGGACCGTAGGATGATCACACGGGTACTCCGAGATATCCTAGGACAACACTGGTTTCTCCAAGTGCCCTGACAACCACTGGGTACTCTAGGGTGCCTTCAAGCAATCCACCCAGATGTGTATTTAAGTAGCCACCTTAATTCAACCATTAATTAACAAAACTCACATCTGTCATGAACCACTCGAACCAAACCACGTCTATGAGCATAGCATAGCAATATAAGCAACGTAGAAGTAACTCCCAAATGTTTGATAATAAACATGGCAATAGGTTCTACCTCGTCATCTACTTCCCAAAAAATCCACATGTTAATCAGATCCTAACCATGCAATTGTTTGAGGATTGATCTAATGCAATAAAACTGGGTAGTAAAAAGGTATGATCAAAGTGTTACTTGCCTTGCTGATGATCCGTGAAACCTAGAGACTCGTAGTAGCATGCTTTGCACTCCAGGTACTCTATTGCAAACAAACAAGCATACAATAAGCACTCAACTAGAAGTACGGGTAAAACTCAAATAAGAGATCTCACCAGAAAGTTCAACTTAAGAACTCCGATTTGCAAAAAGAATCAAATCAAACAAAGCAACGAAACTCAAACTGCGAAAGAAACAAGCTCCGTTTACTAATCTGGACTTAAGTCAAATTTTACATTACCAAAATCTTGTTCAAGTTGGTTAAATAGAAAGAGGGCTTCGAGAAGAAACTATAGGCGCTTGAATCGCCTGATTCCGATAAACGAGCGAAAAGACAAACTAAAATGAAAATCAGGGCAGAAATGGCGATCAAAAATAATCGCGGAAAAACCCTGGAAAAAGAAAACTGATGAACAGGCTAACGAACGAACATTCGCTGTCTGCGGTTAACGGGTGAAATCTGCGGTTAACGGGTGAAAACCGTTCATTAAAACGAACGAACGAATGGGCGTTCGCTAAATAACTAAACCGGAAAAAAATTAACCGATCTAAAATAAAAAATTAACCGCGGTTATACAAAATGCACGGTTTTCTCGAGAAAACTGGCGGCGGCTACCTCAGCGAGATTCGGCGAGGGCGACGGCAACTCCGGCGGCGGCGGCGCACTCCGGCTGCAGGGTCGGCGGCGGGTGGAGCGACGGCGACGGGCAGTGTGGCGCTAGGGTTTCGGGCGAGCCTGGCGGCGGCTCAGGCCTTCGGCCTTTAAAGGGTCGGCCGGGTGAAGTGTCCGGGTCAGACACGGCCCAGTAAGGCGGTGGACTTTTTTTTTAATATTCCGTGCGGAAAATCAAATGAAAGAAATACTAAGCTGACTCCAAAAATCCTGAAATAAATTTTCCCCGTCCTCTAAAAATATAGCAAACAAAGTGAACATTTATTTGGGCCTCTAATGCAATTTTGAAAAACGCATATTTTTCCTAATTCACATAAAATAGTGATAAAACTCTGAATAAAATTCTTATTTGATTTTAATATTAAATCTCCAATATTTCTTTATTTTGGGAAGTTCATTTTATCCCCTCTCTTTTATTTTTATAAAATAAATATTCGATGAGAAAATAATTAAAATCAAACGATCCTCTTTTCAAAATTTGAGAAAACTCAAATATGAAAATAACGAAATCCTCAACTCTCTCCGTGGGTCCTTGAGTTGCATAGAATTTCTAGGATCAAGCCAAAATGCAATAAAGTATGATATGCAGTGATGATCTAATGTATAACATTCCAAATTGAAAATTTGGGATGTTACATTTGCTTTAGTATACTAACGGATCTCACAAAGTTTTTGTGGATGAAGTATTCGAAGAATGAGGAGTTGCCGATGTGAGAAGAATAAAGAGAGGCAAGAGTTCAACCTTGGGGATGCCCAAGGCACCCCAAGTAAATATTCCAAGGACACTCAAGCATCTAAGCTTGGGGATGCCCCGGTTGGCATCCAATCTTTCTTCTTCAACAATTATCAGTATACCTCGGTTTTTGTTTTGTTCACATGATTTGTGTCCTTTGTGTTTTTCTTTTTCTTTAAGAACCATGCTCGTATGATATAGCCCTTCATTGGTTTATAGAATGCTTCGTGTGCTTCACTTATATATTTTGAGCTTGGATGTTGGTTAGTCTATATTAATTGTAGAATGCTCCATGAACTTCCCCTATATCTTTTGGAGTATGAATAATACTATCATCTAAAGTGGGTTTGGAAGAGTGTCAACTTTAGGAATTAGTTATCCCACTATTTTGAAGGGTGTTGAATCTTAGTGTGATATTTATGAAAGTGGATTTGGAAGAGTGTCAATTTTAGTTAGTAATGATTCCACTATTTTGGAAGAGGCTCCAATTGATTATGAGTACAAAGTTGCTATCTATAATGATTATTGTGATGACATGTATGCTATAAAGAATAATTTTAACCATGAAACTTGTCATTATGATTTTAATTTTCAATTGGATTATGCCTCACATGATAGTTATTTTGTTGAGTTTGCTCCCATGATTCCGAATGAGAAGAATTTTGCTTATGTGGAGAGTAGAAAAATTCCTATACTTGTAGATCACGAAAATAGTTCTTTATATGATGGTTATATTGTTGAACTCATTCATGATGCTACTGAAAATTATTATGAGGGAGGAATACATGCTTGTAGGAGTTGCAATAATATCAAGTTTCCTCTCTATGTGCTTAAAGTTTTGAAGTTATACTTGTTTTGCCTTCCTATGCTAGTTGATTCTTGTTCCTATAAATTATGTGCTCACAAAATACCTAGGCATAGGAAGTGGGTTAGGTTTAAATGTGCTAGTCATATTCTTCATGATGCTCTGTTTATGTTTCAATTCTTATCTTTTATGTGAGCATCATTGAAATCATCATGCCTAGCTAAAAGGCATTAAAGAAAAGCGCTTGTTGGGTGACAACCCAATATTTACCCTTACTGTTTGTGTGTGCTTACATTATTAAGCTACTGTAGTAATAATGCTTTATACTTTTGTTCCAATAAAGTGCCAAGTAAGACCTTTGGGAAGACTTGGGTGAAAGTAAATGTGATCTTGCTGTAAAAAACAGAAACTTTGTGCTCACTAGATTAGCTGCCATTTTTTACAGAAGAGTGATTTTGAGTTGATTCTTTCTGCATAAGATTAATAGACAAATTCCTCACGTCCACCAATTTATTTCATAATTTTTGGAGTAGCATAAGTATGGTTTTTGTTCAGATCATTACAGACTATTCTGTTTTTGGCAGATTCTATTTTCAATGCATAGTTTGCTTGTTTTCTAGTTTCTATGGCTTATATTGCTCAATATAATTTGTAGAAATGATATGGTACAGTAGGCATTGTGTGAGAACAATTATGAATCTTGTCTTTGACAGTACCAAAGTGAATGATTTACTCTTTATCATACTAACCCATCTCACGAAGATCCGTTAAGTTTTGTGTGATTGAAGTTTTCAAGTTTTTAGTGAGATATCGATATGAGGAGAATAAGGAGTAGGAAGACCCTAAGCTTGGGGATGCCCAAGGCACCCCAAGGTAATATTCAAGGAAGACTCAAGTGCCTAAGCTTGGGGATGCCCCGGAAGGCATCCCCTCTTTCATCTTCAAAACTATCGGAATACCTTACACGGAGCTATATTTTTATTTCTCACATGATATGTGTTTTGCTTGGAGCGTATTTTAAATTTTACTTGTTGTTGAATAAAATCATTGGATCTGAAATCTTGAATAAAAAGGAATCCTCCTGTGGCTAGTTAATTATTTGACTACTCGGTGTTCTTCATTTATATCTTTTTGGAGTAGTTTGTCATTTACTCAGGTGCTTCACATATATTCTGTGAGTAAATGGTTGAATGAATTGAGTATCATAAATATGAAATTATAAATGTTTCATCTGCTTATAACATGGAGAGTAATGACTTCACACATAATAAGTATAGGTGGTAAATTTATTGAAAGTTACCAAACGCAGAATTGGTCACTTGAACAATTCATGAAAGAATATTGAAGGAAGAGAGATTTCACATATAAATATACTATCTTGGACATCTATTGTAATTGTGAGCACTCATTAAAATATGACTTTCTAAAAGGTTGATGTTGGACAAGGAAGACAATTTAATGGGTTATGTTTTCCTATATCCAAAACATCATATTGTCTTGGATCATTCAACATGTTGAGATTGCCTTTCCCTCTCATGTTATCCAAATTCTTTGCACCAAGTAGAGATACTACTTGTGCTTCCAAACATCCCTTAAACCAGTTTTGCCATGAGAGTCCACCATACCTACCTATGGATTGAGTAAGATCCTTCAAGTAAGTTGTCATCGTGCATGCAATAAAAATTGCTCCTTAATTATGTATGATCTATTAGTACGAAGAAAATAAGCTTTATACGAACTTGTGATAGGGAAGAAATAAAAGCGATGGACTGCATAATAAAGGTCTTTATCACAAACGGCAATATAATGTGATGTTCTTTTGCATTAAGATTTTGTGCATCCAACCATAAAAGCGCATGACAACCTCTGCTTCCCTCTATGAAGGGCCTATATTTTACTTTTATCTTCTACCCTTATACAAGAGTCATGGTGATCATCACCTTTCCTTTTTACACTTTTTCCTTTGGCAAGCACTTTCTGTTGGAGCGATCCGGATATATATATCCACTTGGATGTAGGTTTTCATAAATTATTATTGTTGACATTACCCTTGAGGTAAAAGGTTGGGAGGCGAAATTATAAGCCCTATCTTTCTCTGTGTCCGACTAAAACTTTGAACCCACAAATGTCACATGAGTGTTAGCAATTGTGAAAGATTAAATGATAGTTGAGTATGTGGAGTTTGTTGAACCAAAGCTCTTACATAGACCCGTATCGAAAATAAGATGAATTGCAATTGTTTGATAACTAAGAGCATGGTTTGTTAGTTTTCAAGAGAGTTTATGATCTATACTTTAACATGTAAATAGCTTGTTACTTGATCATGAGAAGTTTTATGAGTTGAGCTACTATTATGATATATAATGACGCTAGAGAAAGTGATTGAAACTATTATTGATCAATCTTAAGCACTTGCTAGCATTCACACATCATAAATTATTTCTTTTATCATTTACCTACTCGAGGACAAGCGGGAATTAAGCTTGGGGATGTTGATACGTCTCCAACGTATCTATAATTTATGAAGTATTCATGCCATGTTTACAATAGTTTTATATGATTTTGGTATGATTTGATTGGAACTAACCCAGACTGACGTTGTTTTCAGCAGAACTACCGTGGTGGTGTTTTTGTGCAGAAATAAAAGTTCTCGGAATGCGCTGAAAATCAACAGAGAATTTTTCTGGGAAATATAAAAAATATTGGAACAAAGAGTTACGGGAGGGGAGTCCCGTGGGCCCCACGAGGGTGGGGGTGCGCCCCTGTGCCTCGTGGACTTCTTGTGGGGCCCCTGACTTGTTCTCAACGCCAACCTCTCCTATAAATGCCCAAACCTCCAGAAAATAACCAAGATCGGGAGTTCCACTGCCGCAAGCCTCTGTAGCCACGAGAAATCAATCTTGGCCCTCTCTGGCACCCTGCCGGAGGGGGCCATCATCACCGGAGGCCATGGGGAAGGATCTTGGAGGGGCCATCATCGCCATGAAGGCCAAGGACTAGAGGGGGAACCTCTCCCCATCCAGGGGAGGCCATGGAGGAAGGAGCACAAGGGGGAGAACCTCTCCTCCTCTCTCTCGATGGCGCCGGAGTGCCATCGGAAGGGGAATCATCTCCGCGGTGATCGTCTTCATCAACATCACCATCATCATCACCATCCTCATCTCTTTTACGCGGTCCACTCTCTCGCACCCTGCTGTAATCCCTACTTGAACATGGTGCTTTATGCCACATACTATGATCCAATTATGTGTTGCCATCCTATGATGTTTTGAGTAGATATCTTTTGTCTTTGGGTTGATTGATGATCTAGATTGGTATGAGTTGTATGTTTTATTTTGGTGTTGTCCTATTGTGCCCTCCGTGTCGCGCAAGCGTGAGGGATTCCGATACGTCTCCAGCGTATCTATAATTTTTTATTGTTCCATGCTATTATATTACCGTTTTGGATGTTTATGGGCTTTACTTTACACTTTTATATCATTTTTGGAACTAACCTACTAACCGGAGGCCCAGCCCGAATTGCTGTTTTTTTGCCTATTTCAGTGTTTCGAAGAAAAGGAATATCAAACAGAGTCCAAACGGGATGAAACCTTCGGGAGAGATCTTTTTGGAACAGATGCAAACTAGGAGACTTGGAGTGGACGTCAAGCAACAAACGAGGCGGCCACGAGGGTGCCCAGCATGCCACCCACCCTTGTGGGCCCCCCGTTGCTCCACCGACATACTTCCTTCAGCTATATATACTCCCGTACCCTGAAAACATCGAGGGGCACCATGAAAACCTAATTCCACCACTGCAACCTTCTGTATCCGCGAGATCCCATCTTGGAGCCTTCGCCGGCGCTCCGCCAAAGAGGAAATCGACCATGGAGGGCCTCTACATCATCTCCAAGGCCTCTCTGATGAGTTGTGAGTAGTTTACCACAGGCCTTCGGGTCCATAGTTATTAGCTAGATGTCTTCTTCTCTTTCTTTGAATCGCAATACAAACTTCTCCTCGATCTTCTTGGAGATCTATTCGATGTAACTCTTTTTGCAGTGTGTTTGTCGAGATCCGATGAATTGTGGGTTTATGATCAAGTTTATCTACGAGAAATATTTGAATCTCCTCTGAATTCTTTTATGTATGATTTGTTATCTTTGCAAGTCTCTTAGAATTATCAGTTTGGTTTGGCCTACTAGATTGATCTTTCTTGCAATGGGAGAAGTGCTTAGCTTTGGGTTCAATCTTGCGGTGTCCTTTCCCAGTGACAGCAGGGGCAGCAAGGCACGTATTTTATTGTTGCCATCGAGGATAAAAAGATGGGGTTTATATCATATTGCATGAGTTTATCCCTCTACATCATGTCATCTTTCTTAATGCGTTACTCTGTTCTTCTTGAACTTAATACTATAGATGCAGGCAGGAGTCGGTCGATGTGTGGAGTAATAGTAGTAGATACAGAATCGTTTCGATCTACTTGTCACGGACGTGATGCCTATATACATGATCATGCCTAGATACTCTCATCACTATGCACTTCTCTATCAATTCCTCGACAGTAATTTGTTCACCCACCGTAATACTTATGCTATCTTGAGAGAAGCCACTAGTGAAACCTATGGCCCCCGGGTCTATCTTTTATCATATAATTTTTCCATCTACTTTTATTTGCATCTTTTACTTTTCAATCTATATCATAAAAATACCAAAAATATTTATTTTATCGTATTATCTCTATCAGATCTCACTTTCACAAGTTACCGTGAAGGGATTGACAACCCCTTTATCGCGTTGGTTGCGAGGTTCTTGTTTGTTTGTGTAGGTGCGTGGGACTTCTGAGGAGCCTCCTACTGGATTGATACCTTGGTTCTCAAAAACTGAGGGAAATACTTACGCTACTTTGCTGCATCACCCTTTCCTATTCAAGGGAAAAACCAACGCATGCTCAAGAGGTAGAAAGAAGGATTTCTGGCGCCGTTGCCGGGGGAGGTCTTCGCTCAAGTCAAGACATACCAAGTACCCATCACAAACTCATCTCCCTCGCATTATACTATTTGCCATTTGCCTCTCGTTTTCCTCTCCCCCACTTCACCCTTGCCGTTTTATTCGCCCTCTCTTTCCCAATCTTCTCTCCCGCGCGTGTCTTCTTGTGTGCCTGTTTGCCCTTATGGATTTGCCTAAGAACACCGACCTTCATCTTAGATGGTTGGAAGAGATTTAATTAAACATTAGAATCTTTATGACGTTACAATTTGAGCATAATAGTTTCTTTAGAAAAGAGCTTAAAGAACAAAAAAGCTCTATGGAGTACATGAACAAAGAGCTTGATGATATGTCTAAGGAATTTTATGGTTTGAATTCTCAGATTGCTCGTCTTGAAAAATCAATAGCCCAAATTTCTGATAAGCAAGCCACCTTGGTCAATAAGTGGCTGCCAAACCAGAAGGGTTAGGGGAAAATAATGATGAAGATCTACAAGTTATTGATGTGTCCCCTATTAAATCCTTGTTTTTCAATATGAATCTTGATAATGATGGGACTGGAGATGAGTCAACTTTAGTTAAAAGGCATCCCAATAATTCGGAATTTTTAGATCTTGATGGTAAATTTGGTAAAAGTGGGATTGGAGAGGTCAAGACTTTACATAGCATTGAACCCACTATTATGTATTTCAAGGAATTTAATTATGATAATTGTTCTTTACTAGATTGTATTTCCTTGTTACAATCCCTGTTGAATTCTCCTCATGCTTATAGTCAAAATAAAGCTTTTACCAAACATAATGTTGATGCCTTGATGCAATCTTATGAGGAGCAACTTAATTTGGAAGTTTCTATACCTAGAAAACTTTATGATGAGTGATAACCTACTATAAAGATTAAAATTAAAGATCATGAGTGTTATGCTTTGTGCGATTTGGGTGCTAGTGTTTCCACGATTCCGAAAACTTTATGTGATGTGCTAGGTTTCCATGATTTTGATGATTGCTCTTTAAACTTGCACCTTGCGGATTCCACCATTAAGAAACCTATGGTAAGGATCAATAATGTTCTTATTGTTACAAATAGGAATTATGTGCCCGTAGATTTTATCGTTCTTGATATAGATTGCAATCTTTCATGCTCTATTATTCTTGGTAGACCTTTCCTTAGAACGATTGGTGCAATTATTGATATGAAGGAAGGGAATATTAGATTCCAATTTCCATTAAGGAAAGGCATGAAACACTTTATAAGAAAGAAATTTAAATTACCTTATGAATCTATCATGCGAGCTACTTATGAATTGAATGCCAAAGATGGCACTACTTAGATCTATCCTCGCTTTTATGCCTAGCTAGGGGCATTAAATGATAGCGCTAGTTGGGAGGCAACCCAATTTTATTTTTGTTTCTTACTTTTTGCTTCTGTTTAGTAATAAATATTTCATCTAGATTCTGTTTAGATGTGTTTTCATGTTTTAATTAGTGTTTGTGCCAAGTAGAACCTATAGCATAACCTATGGTGATAGTTAATATGATTCTGCTAAAAAACAGAAACTTTTGTGCGCACGAAAATAATTCTAGTAAATCACAGAAACGTGCTTTTGCGTTGATTCTTTTTGTTGTAGATCAATATACAAATTTCCCAGGACTTTCTATTTTGGTAGGATTTTTAGAGGTCCAGAAGTATTCGAAAGTTACAGATTGCTACAGACTGTTCTGTTTTTGACAGATTCTGTTTTTCGTGTGTTGTTTGCTTATTTTGATGCATCTATGGCCAGTATCGGGGGGTATGAACCATAGAGAAGTTGGAATACAGTAGGTTTAACACCAATATAAATAAAGAATGAGTTCATTATAGTACCTTATGTGGTGGTTTTTCTTTCTTGCACTAACGGAGCTTATGAGATTTCCTGCTGAGTTTTGTGTTGTGAAGTTTTCAAGTTTTGGGTAAAGATTTGATGGACTATGGAATAAGGAGTGGCAAGAGCCTAAGCTTGCGGATGCCCATGGCAACCCAATATATTCAAGGATAACCAAAAGCCTAAGCTTGGGGATGCCCGAAAGGCATCCCCTCTTTCGTCTTCGTCTATCGGTAACTTTACTTGGAGCTATATTTTTATTCACCACATGATATGCGTTTTGCTTGGAGCGTCTTGTATGATATGAGTCTTTACTTTTTATATTACCACAATCATCCTTGATGTACACACCTTTTGGGGAGAAACCCACATGATTCGGAATTTATTAGAATACTCTATGTGCTTCACTTATATCTTTTGAGCTAGATAATTTTTGCTCTAGTGCTTCACTTATATCTTTTAGAGCATGGTGATGGCTTAATTTTGCAGAAATTTTTGATCTCTCATGCTTCACTTATATTATTTTGAGAGTATTTTAGAACAGCATGGTATTTTCTATGGTTATAAAATTGCTCCTAGAATGATGGGCATCCAAGTTGGGTATAATAAAAACTATCATAGGAAGTGAATTGGATACTATGATCAATTTGATGCTTGATAATTGTTTTGAGATATGAGATGGTGATATTAGAGTCATGATAGTTGGGTAATTGTAAATTTAAAGAATACTTGTGTTGAAGTTTGTGATTCCCGTAGCATGCACGTATGGTGAACCGCTTTGTGATGAAGTTGGAGCATAATTTATTTATTTATTGTCTTCCTTATGAGTGGAGGTAGGGGACGAGCGATGGTCTTTTCCTACCAATCTATCCCCCGAGGAGCATGCGCGTAGTACTTTGTTTTTAATGGATTGTAGATTTTTTGCAATAAGTATGCGAGTTCTTTATGACTAATGTTGAGTCCATGGATTATACGCACTCTCACCCTTCCACCATTGCTAGCCTCTCTTGTGCGTGCAACTTTCGCCGGTACCATACACCCATCATATACCTTCCTCAAAACAGCCACCATACCTACCTATTATGGCATTTCCATAGCTATTCCGAGATATATTGCCATGCAACTTTCCACCGTTCCGTTTATTATGACACGCATGATCATTGTCATATTGCTCTTTGCATGATCATGTAGTTGACATCGTATTTATGGCAAAGCCACCTTCATAATTCTTATATACATGTCACTCTTGATTCATTGCATATCCCGGTACACCGCCGAAGGCATTCATATAGAGTCATATTTTGTTGTAAGTATCGAGTTGTAATCTTGAGTTGTAAGTAAATAAAAGTGTGATGATCTTCATTATTAGAGCATTGTCCCAAGTGAGGAAAGGATGATGGAGACTATGATTCCCCCACAAGTCAGGATGAAACTTTGGACTGTATAAAAAAAAGAGAAAGGACAAACAAAAAAAAGAAAGGCCAAATAAATAAATGAGAGAAAAAGAGAGAAGGGACAATGCTACTGTCCTTTTTACCACACTTGTGCTTCAAAGTAGCACTATGATCTTCATGATAGACAGTCTCCTATGTTGTCCCTTTCATATACCAGTGGGAATTTTTCATTATAGAACTTGGCTTGTATATTCCAATGATGGGCTTTCTCAAAATGCCCTAGGTCTTCGTGAGCAAGCAAGTTGGATGCACACCCACTTAGTTTCTTTTGTTGAGTTTTCATACATTATAGCGTGCATCCGTTGCATGGCAATCCCTACTCACTCACATTGATATCTATTGATGGGCATATCCAGAGCCTGTTGATACGCCTAGTTGATGTGAGACTATCTTCTCCTTTTTTGTCTTCTCCACAACCACCATTCTATTCCACATATAGTGCTATGTCCATGGCTCACGCTCATGTATTGCGTGAAAGTTGAAATTTTTTGAGAATACTAAAGTATGAAACAATTGCTTGGCTTGTCATCGGGGTTGTGCATGATTAAATACTTTGTGTGATGAAGATAGATTATAGCCAAACTCTATGATTTTGTAGGGATAACTTTCTTTAGCCATGCTATTTTGAGAAGACATGATTGCTTTGTTAGTATGCTTGAAGTATTATTGTTTTTATGTCAATATGAACTTTTATTTTGAATCATTTGGATCTGAAAATTCATGCCACAATAAAGAAAATTACATTAAGGATTATGCTAGGTAGCATTCCACATCAAAAAAACTGTTTTTATCATTTACCTACTCGAGGACAAGCAGGAATTAAGCTTGGGGATGCTTGATACGTCTCCAACGTATCTATAATTTTTGATTGTTCAATGCTATTATATTACCTGTTTTGGATGTTTATGGGCTTTACTTTACACTTTTATATCATTTTTGGGACTAACCTATTAACCGGAGGCCCAGCCCGAATTGCTGTTTTTTTGCCTATTTCGGTGTTTCGAAGAAAAGGAATATCAAACGGAGTCCAAACGGGATGAAACCTTCGGGAGCGATCTTTTTGGAACAAATGCAAACCAGGAGACTTGGAGTGGACATCAAGCAACAAATGAGGCGGCCACGAGGGTGCCCGGCGCGCCCCCCACCCTCGTGGGCCCCCCGTTGCTCCACCGACATACTTCCTTCGCCTATATATACTCATGTACCATGAAAACATCGTGGGGCACCACAAAAACCTAATTCCACCACCGCAACCTTCTGTATCCGCGAGATCCCATCTTGGAGCCTTCGCTGGCGCTCCGCCGAAGAGGGAATCGACCACAGAGGGCCTCTACATCATCTCCAAGACCTCTTCGATGAGTTGTGAGTAGTTTACCACAGACCTTCGGGTCCATAGTTATTATCTAGATGGCTTCTTCTCTCTCTTTAAATCTCAATAAAAAGTTCTCCTTGATCTTCTTGGAGACCTATTCGATGTAACTCTTTTTGCGGTGTGTTTGTTGAGATCCGAATGAATTGTGAGTTTATGATCAAGTTTATCTATGAGAAATATTTGAATCTCCTCTGAATTATTTTATGTATGATTTGTTATCTTTGCAAGTCTCTTCGAATTATCAGTTTGGTTTAGCCTACTAGATTGATCTTTCTTGCAATGAGAGAAGTGCTTAGCTTTAGGTTCAATCTTGCGGTGTCCTTTCCCAGTGACAATAGGGGCAGCAAGGCACGTATTGTATTGTTGCCATCGAGGATAAAAAGATGGGCTTTATATCATATTGCATGAGTTTATCCCTCTACAACATGTCATCTTTCTTAATGTGTTACTCTGTTCTTCTTGAAGTTAATACTCTAGATGCAGGCAGGAGTCGGTCGATGTGTGGAGTAATAGTAGTGGATGCAGAATAGTTTCGATCTACTTGTCACGGACATGATGCCTATATACATGATCATGCCTAGATACTCTCATAACTATGCACTTTTCTATCAATTGCTCGACAGTAATTTGTTCACCCACCGTAATAATTATGCTATCTTGAGAGAAGCCACTAGTGAAACCTATGGCCCCCAGGCCTCTCTTTTATCATATAAATTTTCCATCTACTTTTATTTGCATCTTTTACTTTTCAATCTATATCATAAAAATACCAAAAACATTTATCTTATCTTATTATCTATATCTAATCTCACTTTCGCAAGTTACTGTGAAGGGGTTGACAACCCCTTTATCGCGTTGGTTGCGAGGTTCTTGTTTGTTTGTGTAGGTGCGTGGGACTTCTAAGGAGCCTCCTACTGGATTGATACCTTGGTTCTCAAAAACTGAGGGAAATACTTACGCTACTTTATTGCATCACCCTTTCCTCTTCAAGGGAAAAAACAACGCATGCTCAAGAGGTAGCATATTCCTGTTGTAGGGTGTTGCAACATGTCCATGGTTTACTTATTGTCTGCGTTGCTTGAGTGACAGAAGCATAAACACGGATAAGTGGGTCACGGTGTATGGGAATAAAGGGGACTTGATATGTTAATGCTATGGTTGGGTTTTACCTTAATGATCTTTAGTAGTTGTGGATGCTTGCTAGAATTCTAATAATAAGTGCATATGATCCAAGAAGAGAAAGTATGTTAGCTTATGCCTCTCCCTCATATGAAATTGCAATAGTGATTACCGGTCTTGTTAACAGTTGCCTAGGATAATTCCGCACACCGGCCCATCATTATTCCACACTCGCTATTTATAATATTTAGTAATATATTCTAACTTTATGATAACAATACATACTTTTATATTTTAGCTCTCCGATATCATGCAAAGTTATCCTCTTTATACCCACAACTTAGTTCTATTTATCGTTTCTAGTTGGAAGCAAACGTCCGGTGTACGTAGAGTCGTATCAGTGGCAGATAGGACTTGAGAGAATATTGATCTTACCTTTAGCTCCTTGTGGGTTCGACACTCCATGCTTATCACTTCCACCTTTGGAAATTGCTACAATGATTCCCTGCACTTGGGGATTATCATGTGGCAATGGAGGAGGATCCCAGAGAGGCCATCATCACCATGGAGGCCAAGGACCAGAGGGAGAACCTTTCCCCATCTAGGGGAAGGCCATGGAGGAGGAAGAAGAAGGGGATATCTTCTCCCCCTCTCTCTCGGTGGCGCCGGAGTGCCATCGGAGGAACCATCGCCGCGGTGATCGTCTTCATCAACATCACCATCATCATCACCATCCTCATCTCTTTTACGCGGTCCATTCTCCCGCACCCCACTGTAATCCCCTACTTGAACATGGTGCTTTATGCCACATATTATGATCCAATGATGTGTTGCCATCCTATGATGTTTTGAGTAGATTTCTTTTGTCCTTTGGGTTGATTGATGATATATATTGGTTTGAGTTGTATATTTTACTTTGGTGATGTCCTATAGTGCCTTCCATGCCGCGCACACATGGGGGATTCCCGCTGTAGGGTGTTGCAATACATTAATGATTCACTTATAGTGGGTTGCTAGAGTGACAGAAGCTTAAATCCGAGTAAGTTGGTTGTTGCGTATGGGATAAAGGGGACTTGAGACTTTAATGCTATGGTTGGGTTTACCTTAATGATCTTTAGTAGTCGCGGATGCTTGCTAGAGTTCCAATCATAAGTGCATATGATCCAAGAAGAGAAAGTATGTTAGCTTATGCATCTCCCGCATATGAAATTGCAATAATGATTACCGATCTTGTTAACAATTGCCTAGGACAATTCCGCACACCGACCCATCATTATTCCACACTCGCTATTTATAATATATATTAATATATTCTAACTTTATGATAACAACACCTACTTTTATATTTTAGTTCTTCGATATCATGCAAAGTTATCCTCTTCATACCCACAACATAGTTTTATTTCTCGTTTCTAGTTGAAAGCAAATGTTCGGTGTACGTAGAGTCGTATCAGTGGAAGATAGGACTTGAGAGAATATTGATCTTACCTTTAGCTCCTTGTGGGTTCGACACTCCATAATTATCACTTCCACCTTAGGAAATTTCTATGATGATTCCTTGCACTTGGGGATTATCAATTAACTCAAGCAATATGATGAAAACCCCATTTTTTATCCTCGATGGCAACAATGCAATACGTGTCTCGCTACCCGTACTTTGTCACTGGGTGAAATCACGCAAGATTGAACCCAAACTTAAGCACCTCTCCCATTGCAAGAAAACCAATCTAGTTGGCCAAACCAAATCGATAATTCGAAGATAAATACAAAGATATTAAATCATGCATAAAAGAATTGAGAGAAGATTCAAATAATATTCATAGACAAGCTGATCATAAATCTACAATTAATCGGATCTCGACAAACACACCACAAAAGAAGATTACATCGGGTAGATCTCCAAGAACATCGAGGAGAACGTGGTATTGAGAATCAAGGAGAGACAAGAAGCCATCTAGCTACTAGCTATGGACCCATAGGTCTGAGGTAAACTACTCACGCTTCATCGGAAGGGCAATGAAGTTGATGTAGAAGCCCTCCGTGATCGATTCCCCCTCCGGCAGGATGCCGGAAAAGGCCCAAGATGGGATCTCACGGGAACAGAAGGTTGCGGCGATGGAAAAGTGTTTTCGTGGATGCCTCTGGTGGTTTCGAAATATATGTGAATTTATAGGAGAAAGATCTAGGTCAGGGGAGTCCCGAGGGTCCCACAAGGTAGGGGCCCCCCTAGGGCGTGCCTCCCACCCTTGCCGCCGCCTCATGGCTCTTATGACTTGGACTCCAAGTCCCCTGGGTGTTTCTGGTCCAAGAAAAATCATCGTGAAGTTTTATTCTGTTTGGACTCCGTATGTTATTCCTTTTCTGCGAGGCTCAAATGTTGGGAAACGTTGCATGGAAAACAAAAAAAATACGCACACGCAATGATCTATCCATGGAGATGCATAGCAACGAGGGGGAGAGTATGTCCTTGTACCCTCATAGACCGAAAGCGAAAGCGTTTCACAACGCGGTTGATGCAGTCGAACTTTCTTCGCGCTCAACTGATCGAGTATCGAACGTACGACACCTCCGAGTTCTCACAGGAGGTTCTCCTCTCAGCCTGCGCTCTTCTTGAATGCGATGCCACCATGCACCTGCTCCTCCTTTCAGCTTGTATGCGACCAAAGGAACTCTACGATCTTCCGGAACCTCCATGACCTCAAAGAAAGTCTCCACTTCATATAACCAATCTAGGCACCCTTTAATATCAACATTTCCATTAAAACTTGGGATCTCAGCTTTCACCTTGTATGTATCTCTTGCATATGTAGGGTTGGGTGCTCTTCGATATGCGTAGAGATTTGGTTCTTCAAGGGCATCATCATATTCTTCACCTTCAGAAGCTTCAACATAAATTGGCCTAATTGAAGCACATTGAACAGCATGTTGTTGTGGAGGTCTTGCTCCAAGATTACCTCTCCTTCTTCTTTGATGAACATCTTCGTCTTCTTTAGATGAATCTCCTTCTTTGGTAGCAGGATCTAAACCAGCTAGTCAAATCTCCGACTAAGATCTTCACGCATCTCTTTGATTTGTTGTTCTGCAACATCCATCCTCTTCTGTAATTGCTCTTTGATTTGTTGTTCTGTAACATCCATCCTCTTCTATAGCTTGCTCTCGAAGAGGACAACAAGAACTAGTATGGATCAGCCAGGCTCTGGTACCACCTGAAACAACACAAAGGTTGTGGAGGAGCAACTCCACCTTGCTGCTACAATGTGTACAACACAAGTGTTGAAGGAACAACTTCAACATGTTGCGCTAGATATCGCTCTAGTGGCGAATGTAGGCCGATATGGCAGCAAGAGTTCAATCCAAAACTCCTAGAGCACAAGATCTACTCCAAGATCTTAGATAATAACAACAAGTTCTATTATAGGTAGTGGGTACATAGTCTGGGTTACAAAGTAGAGGTGAATACCTCTATTTATAGGGCATTGGTAAGCCTTCACATACTTCTACTTATAGCTGGAATACTCTAGAAAACATTACTTAGGATTCACCATTCTACTCACAGCTACTTATAACTAGAGAACTCTAGAAACAACAGATAGGGTAGAAAAGAAAAGAAAAGAAACACTACACTAGAGTGGAAGCATCTAGAAGTAGCCAAACAAATCTGACATGCGATATATATGTTTTAATCTAGTGTTCCTCACCACTCCACCACCAGATCCGGCATCTACAGGGCAATCCCTGCCGGTTCCCTTCCAGAACACCACCCCGAAGCTGCATCCCCGTCCGCACCCGATGTTGCACCCCCAACGGCTGCAGAGTCGACCTCAATGTCGGTGCTGACATCGACGGACCCCGGCTGAACCACCGAGTACCCTTCTCCGACGGCATCAACCCTAGGTGAGCTCCCTTGCTTCTTCCCCAAGGTCCTCCCATGGCAGCCATGGTGAATCTACTGTACATGTAAATGGGTAATACTTTTGCACATGTTTGCAGATGTTTCAATTGTGATTACTATTGTGTCCATGTGACTTATATATACATTGTTAGAGCATCTCCAACAGCCGCGCCAAACTAGCGTCGCGCCACAAAAGTGGGCGTTTTAGCGTGCGCGCAACCGGTGTAGTTGCTCCAGCGGGCGTGCAAAAACAGCGTGTGCGGCATATGTAGTTCAGCGCGCTGGCCAAAACGCGCCGCTTATTTGCTGCGCCCGCTCCCGCGCACTGGACTCTCGCGCGCTTGCTCTCCCATTTCCACCCCCATCCGGCCGCGCCGCCGCCGCCCGCGCCCCCCGGCGACCGTTCCGGCGCTTCCCCCGCCTATCCCCGCGCCACCGCGCTTCCGCCCCCCCCCCTCCTAGTCCCGCCGGACCTCACGCGCGCCCGTCGTCCGAGGAACAGTGCCCGAGCGCTCGCTGCCGCGCCGCGCCCGCAAGGTGTTCGACAAAATGCCTACAAGGTATGTATTGCTCAAACTTCATGAATTTGGTGCATGTTTTTAATTGTAGTTTTTATAGTATAGTATTGAACATTGTAGATGAGTTCGTTGTATGATTCTTCTGAAGAAGAATTTGATATGGAAGAGGAGGAGGATCTTGCAATGATCCTAGCTATGCATATCAATAAAAAACCGAAGCATGGTGGTTCGGTTATGGGTTGGCAGAAAATTTGGAGAGATAGGATTGATTCCCATAATAGATTGATGAGGCACTATTTTGTGGAGAATCCCACATACCCGGAGTCATATTTTTGTTACCGGTTTAGGATGAGCACCAACTTGTTCAGGCGCATTGTAGAGAAACTAGCGAGCCATGACCGGTTTTTTCAGCAAAGGAGGAATGCCGTCGGAGAGCTTGGGCATAGCACCTTTCAGAAGGTGGCAGACGCTTTGCGTATGTTGGCATATAGTATCCCGGCTGATCTAGTTGATGATCACTTGGCTATGGGTGAGATCCAAGCCATCATGTGTGTCAAGCGCTTTGCAGTGGGAATGTAACATCCCAAATTTTCAATTTGGAATGTTATACATAGAGCATCATTGCATATCATATTTTTTTCGTTGCATTTTTGCTCGGTCCTAGAAATTCTACACAACTCAAGGACCCACGGAGAGAGTTGGGGATTTTGTTATTTTCATATTTTGAGTTTTCTCAAATTTTGAAAATAGGATCATTTGATTTTAATTATTTTATCCCCAATTATTTATTCTATCAAAATATGAGAGAGGGAATAAAATGACTTTCCCAAAATAAAGAAATAATGAGGATTTAATAAAAAAATCAAATAAGATTTTATTTTGGAGTTTTTCGCCTTTATTTGAATTTAGGAAAAATGCGCATTTTTCAAAATTGCATTTAGGCCCCAAATAAATGTTCATCTTGTCCGGCTTGATTTTAGAAGCCGGGGAAATTTTATTTTGGGATTTTTGGAGTCCATTTAGTATTTCTTTCATTTGTTTTTTTGCGCGTAATTATTTAAAAAAAACAACGCGAACCGCCTCTGGGCCGTGCCCGAGCGGGACTCCGCTAGGGGGGCACTATATAAAGCGCCGCCCCGGCGCCCCCCAGGCCCAGCCGCACTTCCCCGCCAGCCCGCCAGCCGTCGTCGGCCCACACTCGCGCCGAACCCTAACCCTAACGCCGCCGCCGCCAAATCCGCCGCCGCCAGCCGCCGCCGCCGCCGCCACCGCCGCCGGAGCCTCGCCGGACCCCGCCGACCCTGCCGCCCACACGCTCGCCGAGGTTCGCCGCCGCCTTTACTTCCATGCCGGTTTTTTTTAGAAAACCGATCGGTTTTCCGTCGGTTTATTTTCAGTTTTTTTTAAGTTTCGGTTTTTTTATTAGATTGGTTTTTATTTTCCGGTTTAGGTTAAATAGCGAGCGTTCGCTCGTTCGTTCGTTTTTAACGAACACGTTCGTCAGATTAGTTTAGTTAACGAACGTCCGTCGTTTTTCTTTTTCTCGGATTTAATCCGTTATTTTTTTTATCGCGATTCCTGATCCGATTTTTGTTTTAGTTTATATTTTCGCTCGTTTATCGGAATTAGGCGATTCATGCGCCTGGAGTTTCGTCTCGAAACCCTCTTTCCGAATAATCTACTTAAACAAGTTTTTGCTTCTATAAAAATTGACTTAGATCCAGATTAGTAAAACGAAGTTGTTTTCTTTCGCCATTTGATTTCCGATGCTTTGGTTGATTTGATTCTTTTTGCAAACCGGAGTTCTTAAGTTGAACTTTCTGGTTAGATCTTTTATTCTAGTTTTACTTGTGCATTAGATGAGTACTTAATGTATGCTTGTTTGTTTATCTGCGATAGAATACCCGCAGTGCGCCGCGTGTTACTTCGAGTCTCTAGGTTTCGCGGATCATCAGCAAGGCAAGTAACACTTTGATCATACTTTTTCTCATACCCAGTTTTATGCATTAGATCAATCCCCAAACATTGCATGATTAGGATCTAATTAAATTGTGGGTTATGGGAAGTAGTTGAGGTAGTACCTATTACCTGTTTATTTTCTTTTCAAACCCCTGGGAGTTACTTCTAAGTTTGCTTATTATGACATGCTATGCTAGTAGACGTGGATTGGGTGAGTGTATCCATGACAGATGTGAGATTGTTGATTAATGGTTTATTTAAGGTGGCAACTTAAACACACATCTGGGTGGATTGAGGCACCTGGTTTCCATCAGGACTTGCCTGTTTTTCTTTGGACCGCCACCCAGGCTCAAACGGATCATGAGACTATTCAAACTAGAAACTTCCGTGTGCAGCCACATGCTATTATGGGCTCTAGCATAGTTGACTAAGTCGTGCGAACTCTTACAGGGTGGACTAGCAGATGTAGGGGATGTAGGTTGGTATGGTCTACCCTTTACGTAAGGTGCGAGCGCTTCTGAAAGACTATGTCTCGGTCATCCGTTTCTCAAACACCATGTAGTGCGAGAAACCAAACGGAGGCGATCGAGTCATGTGGGGAAAAGTGTGCAAACCTCTGCAGAGTGTAAACAAACTAATCATGGTTAGCCGTGTCCCTGGTTATGGACATCTTGAGTATCTAGTACTTGGATATCATGTGAATCTCATCATGTTACTTCTAATTAATATTGTTGGGATGTTAATGAGTACTTTAATTTGGGATTGAGAATGCTGTCAATCATTCTCAATGTTTAACAACCACCATGATAGTTAAATGAATTTATTCCTTTGCAGTAGGGAAAAATTGGCTTTATGCAAAACTGTAACCATAGAGCTTTTTCACCAGCCAAATATGCATGTAGTATAGCTTATTCCATTGTTATCCTCTATGTGTTACATTGCCAGCATATTCCATGTGCTGACCCATTTTCGGGCTGCAACATTTCATGTCGACGAGTAAGGTGTTTTTAGGTCGTGGTTCTATACTCAGTGATGCCGTTGGAGTTGATGGACTCGCTTATCTTCCAAGCCTTCCGCTGTTATCGTTTTTAGATGGCCTTAAGCCATATTTATTTCAATAAGTTCTCTTTTGAGACATTCGATGTAATAAGTGTGTGATTGCTACTCTATTATAAATCCTCCGAGTACTGTGTGGTGTCAGCATTACTGATCTAGGGATGACACTGAGCACAGAGATCAGACTGTTTGAGGTCTGGTCGCTACAAAGGTGGTATCAGAGCACACGCTGACTGTAGGACACGACCATTAAGCTAAAGCCCTAGATCACTACTCTCTCTTCTCATTTCTAACTCCTCATCTTTTCTACTCTTTTAGGATGACGGAAGCGAGGATCAAGTTCACCCAGCCGGATGAAGATATACCCTTTGGACGACACCTGAAGGAAGTCACTAGATACCTGAACATAGGAGTACCAAGCTTCACCGGGATCTTCAACGCCACTTTACCCGAAGAGGAGCGCTGGATGATTCAAGTCTACATTCCAGGAAGGACATTTGCACCAGTCACGGAGCCCATAGAGTTTTCTTTTGATACACCAACATGGGGCCTAGGAAAGAGCATGGCAGCTCACATCGCCATGGGACGGATTGGAGAAGTTTACAAAGAAGACCTCAAGCATACTATCTATCAGATTTGTGGGCTCCGAGATGAGAATTCGGAGATGATCAACACCAGGAAGGACCGCTCAATTGCAGCTTTTATCCAGGAATTAAACCAACACATCCGACGCCAGGAGAACCAGATGTGCGCAGATATGGAGGAGCTACAGAAGGCTATGACCAAGACCAAGGAGCTAGAAGAAGAACTCAAGGCTACACGTAAAGACTATATGGAAGAAATCGTCGCTCTAGTAAGACAGAACGGTGACCTTAAGGAGAAGATTGGAGTATTCATGGAAAATTCAGCACCCGGAGGCGAAGATGAAGATTGCACCTGTCCCGAGAACTACATCATCATCGACGACATCGATTCCGATCCCAGTGATGATGATTTCGAAGATGAAGCTAGAGCAGATATCATGGAGTCTTCATCGGAGCAGTTTTTCTAGTTGACCACCATAAACAGTAGTAGAATTTTCCACCATTTAATTAGTTTTAGTCCAAGCACTTTGTAACGATAGTTAGACCGCTGTATGCCCTTGTTTGAATTCATTGGAGTGATATTGTGTGATTTGTCTCATGTGCATATGGGTAGTGTTTTCTCACTAGACCTCATTCTATTCTAAACTCTCGTCTTTTCTACAAACCCTTAGATGCCTCCGAGACGCGACCCTGGATTTGTTTTCCCGCCAGAGATCACTCAGTTGATTCAGCAGCAGAATGCCTTGATTCAGACATTGGTACAGAACCAAGGCAACAACAACAACAACAACAACAACAACAACAACAACAACAACCCACCGCCACCACCACCTGTTGACCATCTGACCCGTTTCTTAAGGCTGAATCCGCCGGTGTTTTCCAGTAGCACCGAGCCGATAGTAGCAGATGATTGGCTCCATAAGATAGGGAGGGAGTTGACCACTGCAGGATGTACAGATGGAGAAAAGGTGAAGTTTGCCGCACATCAGCTTGACGGACCTGCAGCAGCATGGTGGGAGAATTTTACAGTCACTTACCCTGTAGACACTGTCACATGGAATCAGTTTCAGCAAGCTTTCCGTACTGCTAATGTTTCGGCAGGAGCTATGGCCATGAAGAAGCATGAGTTTCGCAACCTATGCCAAGGAGGACGGACAGTTGGCCAGTATGTGGATGATTTCAGTAAGTTAGCATGTTATGCCCCAGATGACGTTGCTATGGATGCAGCTAAGCAGGAGAAGTTTCTAGAAGGACTGGATGATGAGCTGAGCATGCAGTTGATGGTAGCCACATTCAATAACTACCAGTAGTTAGTAGATCGTGCTCTTATGATTGAGGGAAAACAACAGAAGATTGAAAATCGTAAGAGGAAGTATGGACAGGGGAAGCACAATTCTGGAGCTCAGCAGAAACTACGCTTTACCCCGAAGTCAGGAGGACAGTTTCAGCATACCCACGGAGGAGGCAGCTCGCACAATCATAATGGCACAAAGAATGGAAACGGGAATGGAGGAAGCAATGGACAAAACCGCACCAACCCATCAACACCATCTAAGGTAGACCTGAGCCATATTACTTGTTATAAGTGCCGTAAGACTGGGCATTATGCAAATGATTGCCCAGAAGCCCAAAATGGTAATGGCAATGGAAGCTCAGGAAAGAAGTCGAACCCTTTCAACAGAGGACAAGTGAACCACGTTACCGTGGAGGAGGTTGAAGCCCAGCCAGATGCAGTAATAGGTAAGTTTTTGGTTAAGACATTTATTGCAGTTGTTCTTTTTTATACTGGTGCATCGCATTCATACATATCAAGGGGATTTGTGGATAAATATAAACTACCAACCCAAGCCCTTAGGTCACCCATGCTAGTAACCTCCCCCGGAGCAGAGTATATGGCTAGTATATGGTGTGATCGACTGCCATTAAGGATTGGACACCATGTATTTCCCTCAGACCTAATAGTTCTGGAATCGCAAGGTTTGGATGTGATATTAGGCATGGATTGGTTATCGGAGTATGGAGGGAATATAGATTGCGCCAGTAAGTCGATTTTGCTCACCGCCCCTGAAGGAAGGAGAATCAAGTATGTATCACGGCATGAGCCGAGAAGAGCACATGTAAATTCCTTATCAGGAGTTGTGCAGGAGGAAGTACCAGTGGTAAGGGATTTCCCCGTTGTATTTCCAGAAGAGTTGCCAGGCATGCCACCGGATAGAGACATTGAGTTCTTAATTGAACTACTGCCAGGCACTGGGCCTATATCCAAGAGACTGTACAGGATGCCAGCCCAAGATTTGGAGGAAATTAAAAAGCAGATTAAGGAGTTGTTGGACAAAGGTTTTATTCGCCCAAGTTCTTCGCCTTGGGGATCACCAGTACTACTAGTGGAGAAGAAGGATGGATCATTAAGAATGGTTGTGGATTATCACGGATTGAATGAAGTAACAATCAAGAACAAGTACCCACTACCAATGATCAACGATTTGTTTGATCGGTTGCAAGGAGCTAAGGTGTTTTCCAAGATCGATTTGCGATTAGGGTACCATCAGTTCAAGATTCGAGAGCATGATATACCTAAGACGGCTTTTACCACCAGGTACGGGCTGTATGAGTATACCGTTATGTCATTTGGTCTGACTAACGCCCCAGCCTACTTTATGAACATGATGAACAAGGTGTTTATGGAGTTTTTGGATAAGTTTGTCATGGTGTTCATTGATGATATTTTGGTTCACTCAAAGAATGAAGAGGAACACAAGGAACATTTGCGATTGGTACTTGAGAAGCTCAGAGAACATCAGTTATATGCCAAGTTCAGCAAGAGTGAGTTTTGGTTGAAGGAAGTAGGATTTCTCGGACATGTTATATCCGGAGAAGGTATCGCAGTAGACCCCACTAAAGTTATCACTGTGACAAACTGGGAAGCACCAACAACAGTTGGAGAGATCAGGAGTTTCCTTGGACTCGCAGGATACTACCGGAGTGAAGGAAATATGCCCTAGAGGCAATAATAAAGTTATTATTTATTTCCTTATATCATGATAAATGTTTATTATTCATGCTAGAATTGTATTAACGGGAAACATAATACATGTGTGAATACATAGACAAACATAGTGTCACTAGTATGCCTCTACTTGACTAGCTCGTTTATCGAAGATGGTTATGTTTCCTAGCCATGGACAAAAGAGTTGTCATTTGATTAACGGGATCACATCATTAGGAGAATGATGTGATTGACTTGACCCATTCCGTTAGCCTAGCACTTGATCGTTTAGTATATTGCTATTGCTTTCTTCATGACTTATACATGTTCCTGTAACTATGAGATTATGCAACTCCCGTTTATCGGAGGAACACTTTGGGTACTACCAAACGTCACAACGTAACTGGGTGATTATAAAGGAGTACTACAGGTGTCTCCGAAGGTACATGTTGGGTTGGCGTATTTCGAGATTAGGTTTTGTCACTCCGATTGTCGGAGAGGTATCTCTGGGCCCTCTTGGTAATGCACATCTTTATAAGCCTTGCAAGCAATGTGACCAAATGAGTTGGTTACGGAATGATGCATTACGGAACGAGTAAAGAGACTTGCCAGTAACGAGATTGAACTAGGTATTGGATACCGACGATCAAATCTCGGGCAAGTGACATACCGATGACAAAGGGAACAACGTATGTTGTTATGCGGTTTGACCGATAAAGATCTTCGTAGAATATGTAGGAACCAATATGGGCATCCAGGTTCCGCTATTGGTTATTGATCGAGAATAGTTCTAGGTCATGTCTACATAGTTCTCGAACCCGTAGGGTCCGCACGCTTAACGTTACGATAACAGTTTTATTATGAGTTTAAAAGTTTTGATGTACCGAAGTTTGTTCAGAGTCCCGGATGTAATCACGGACGTAACGAGGAGTCTCGAAATGGTCGAGACATAAAGATCGATATATTGGAAGCCTATATTTGGACATCGGAATCGTTCCGGGTGAAATCGGCATTTTACCGGAGCACCGGGAGGTTACGGGAACCCCCCGGGGGGTTATTGGGCCTACATGGGCCTCGAGGGAGAAGAGGGAAGGAGGCAGGAGGGGGCCGCGCGCCCCTCCCCTTCCTAGTCCGAATAGGACAAGAGAAGGGGGGCGGCGCCCCCCCCCCCTTTTCCTTCCCCTCTTCCTCCTCTTTCCCCCCTTCTCCTATTCCAACTAGGAAAGAAGGGAGTCCTACTCCCGGTGGGAGTAGGACTCCCCCCTTGGCGCGCCCTCCTTGGCCGGCCGCCTCCTCCCCCCTGGCTCCTTTATATACGGGGGCGGGGGGCACCCCATAGACACACAAGTTGATCTACGGATCGTTCCTTAGCCGTGTGCGGTGCCTCCCCCCCCCCACCATATTCCACCTCGGTCATATCGTCGCGGAGTTCAGGCGAAGCCCTGCGCCGGTAGAACATCATCATCGTCACCATGCCGTCGTGCTGACGGACCTCATCCCCGAAGCTTTGCTGGATCGGAGCCCGGGGATCGTCATCGAGCTGAACGTGTGCTGAACTCGGAGGTGCCGTACATTCGGTACTTGGATCGGTCGGATCATGAAGACGTACGACTACATCAACCGCGTTGTGCTAATGCTTCCGCTTACGGTCTACGAGGGTACGTGGACAACACTCTCCCCTCTCGTTGCTATGCCATCACCATGATCTTGCATGTGCGTAGGAAATTTTTTGAAATTACTACGTTCCCCAACAGTGGCATCCGAGCCTAGGTTTTATGGTTTGATGTTATATGCACGAGTAGAACACAAGTGAGTTGTGGGTGATATAAGTCATACTGCTTACCAGCATGTCATACTTTGGTTCGGCGATATTGTTGGATGAAGCGGCCCGGACCGACATTACGCGTACGCTTATGCGAGACTGGTTCTACCGCCGTGCTTTGCACACAGGTGGCTAGCGGGTGTCAGTTTCTCCAACTTTAGTTGAACCGAGTGTGGCTACGCCCGGTCCTTGCGAAGGTTAAAACAGCACCAACTTGACAAACTATCGTTGTGGTTTTGATGCGTAGGTGAGATTGGTTCTTGCTTAAGCCCGTAGCAGCCACGTAAAACTTGCAACAACAAAGTAGAGGACGTCTAACTTGTTTTTGCAGGGCATGTTGTGATGTGATATGGTCAAGACATGATGCTAAATTTTGTTGTATGAGATGATCATGTTTTTTTGAAGTTATCGGCAACTGGCAGAAGCCCTATGGTTGTCTCTTTGTTGCATAAGATGCAAGTGTCAAATAATTGCTTTACTTTATCGCTATGCGATAGCAATAGTTGCAAGAGCAATAGTTGGCGAGACGACCATGTGACGACACATTGATATAGATCAAGATGATGAAGATCATGGTGTCGTGCCGGTAACGATAGAGATCATGACAGTACTTTGGAGATGGAGATCAAAGGCGCAAGATGATCATGGCCATATCATGTCACATATTTTGATTGCATATGATGTTTATCTGTTATACATCTTATTCTGTTTTGTTTGACGGTAGCATTTTAAGATGATCTCTCACTAATTATCAAGAAGTGTTCTCCCTGAGTATGCACCGTTGCGAAAGTTCTTCGTGCTGAGACACCACGTGATGATCGGGTGTGATAGGCTCTACGTTCAAATACAACGGGTGCGAAATAGTTGCACACGCGGAATACTCAGGTTAAACTTGACGAGCCTAGCATATACAGATATGGCCTCGGAACACGGAGACCGAAAGGTCGAGCGTGAATCATATAGTAGATATGATCAACATATTGATGTTCACCGTTGAAACTACTCCATCTCACGTGATGATCGGACATGGTGTAGTTGATATGGATCACATAATCACTTAGAGGATTAGAGAGATGTCTTTCTAAGTAGGATTTCTTAAGTAATATGATTAATTGAACTTAAATTTATCATGAACTTAGTCCTGGTAGTATTTTGCAAATTATGTTGTAGATCAATAGCTTGCGTTGTTGCTTTCATATGTTTATTTTGATATGTTCCTAGAGAAAATTGTGTTGAAAGATGTTAGTAGCAATGATGCGGATTGGATCCGTTATCTGAGGTTTATCCTCATTGCTGCACAGAAGAATTATGTCCTTAACGCACCGCTAGGTGACAGACCTATTGCAGGAGCAGATGCAGACGTTATGAACGTTTGGCTAGCTCAATATGATGACTACTTGATAGTTTAGTGCACCATGCTTAAGACTTAGAATCGGGACTTCAAAGATGTTTTGAACGTCATGGACCATATGAGATGTTCCAGGAATTGAAGTTAATATTTCAAGCAAATACCCGAGTTGAGAGATATGAAGTCTCCAACAAGTTCTATAGCTAAAAGATGGAGGAGAATCGCTCAACTAGTGAGCATGTGCTCAGATTGTCTGGGTACTTCAATCACTTGAATCAAGTGGGAGTTAATCTTCCAGATAAGATAGTGATTGATAGAATTCTCTAGTCACCATCACTAAGTTACTAGAACTTCGTGATGAACTATAGTATGCAAGGGATGACGAAAACAATTCCCGAGCTCTTCGTGATGTTGAAATCGACAAAGGTAGAAATCAAGAAAGAGCATCAAGTGTTGATGATTGACAAGACCACTAGTTTCAAGAAAAGGGCAAAGGGAAAGAAAGGGAAACTTCAAGTAGAATGGCAAACAAGTTGTCACTCCAGTGAAGAAGCCAAAAGCTGGACCTAAGCCTGAAACTGAGTTCTTCTACTGCAAAGGAAATGGTCACTGGAAGTGGAACTACTCCAAATATTTGGTGGATAAGAAGGATGGCAAAGTGAACAAGGGTATATTTGATATACAGGTTAATGTGTGCCTTACTAGTGTTTATAGTAGCCCCTGAGTATTTGATACTTGTTCGGTTGCTAAGATTGGTAACTCGAAACAGGAGTTACAGAATAAACAGAGACTAGTTAAGGGTGAAGTGACGATGTGTGTTGGAAGTGGTTCCAAGATTGATATGATCATCATCGCACACTCCCTATACTTTCGGGATTAGTGTTAAACCTAAATAAATGTCATTTGGCATTTGTGTTGAGCATGAACATGATTTGATCGTGTTTATTGCGATACGGTTATTCATTTAAAGTTAGAGAATAATTGTTATTCTGTTTACATGAATAAGACCTTCGATGGTTATACACCCAATGAAAATAGTTTGTTGGATCTCGATCATAGTGATACACATATTCATAATATTGATGCCAAAAGATGCAAAGTTAATAATGATAGTGCAACTTATTTGTGGCACTGCCGTTTAGGTCATATCGGTGTAAAGCGCATGAAGAAACTCCATAAAGATGGATTTTTGGAATCACTTGGTTATGAATCATTTGATGCTTGCGAACCGTGCCTTTTGGGCAAGATGACTAAAACTCCGTTCTCCGGAACAATGGAACAAGCTACTGGCTTATTGGAAACAATACATACCGATGTATGCGATCCAATGAGTGTTGATGCTCGTGGCAAGTATCGTTATTTTCTGACCTTCACAAGATGATTTGAGCAGATATGGGTATATCTACTTGATGAAACATAAGTCTGAAATAGTTGAAAGGTTCAAAGAATTTCAGAGTAAAGTGGAAAAATCATCGTAACAAGAAAATAAAGTTTCTGCGATCTGATCGCGGAGACGAATATTTGAGTTACGAGTTTGGTCTTCAATTAAAACAATGTGGAATAGTTTCACAGCTCACGCCACCTGGAACACCACAATGTAATGGTGTGTCCGAACGTCGTAATCGTACTTTACTAGATATGGTGCGATCTATGATGTCTCTTATTGGTTTACCACTATCGTTTTGGGGTTATGCATTAAGACAGTTGCATTCACGTTTAATAGGGCACCATCTAAATCCTTTGAGATGACACCGTATGAACTATGGTTTAGCAGTAAACCTAAGCTGTCGTTTCTTAAAGTTTGGAGTTGCGATGCTTATATGAAAAAGTTTTTCAACCTGATAAGCTCGAACCCAAATCGGAGAAGTGCGTCTTCATATAATACCCAAAGGAAACTATTGGGTACACCTTCTATCACAGATCTGAAGGCAAGTTATTCGTTGCTAGATGGATCCTTTCTAGAGAAGAAGTTTCTCTCGAAAGAAGTGAGTGGGAGGAAAGTAGAACTTGATGAGGTAATTGTACCTTCTCCCTTATTGGAAAGTAGTTCATCACAGAAATCAGTTCCAGTGATTACTACACCAATTTGTGAGGAAGTTAATGATGATGATCATGAAACTTCAGATCAAGTTGCTGCCAAATCTCGTAGGTTTTCCAGAGTAAGATCTGCACCAGAGTGGTACGGTAATCATGTTCTGGAAGTCATGTTACTAGACCTTGATGAACCTACGAACTATGAGGAAGCGATGATGAGCCCAGATTCCGCGAAATGGCTTGAGGCCATGAAATCTGAGATGGGATCCATGTATGAGAACAAAGTGTGGACTTTGGTGGAGTTGCCCGATGATCGGCAAGCCATATTGTATAAATGGATCTTCAAGAGGAAGACAGATGCTGATAGTAGTGTCACTATCCACAAAGCTAGACTTGTCGAAAAAGGTTTTTGACAAAGTTCAAGGTGTTGAATACAATGAGATTTTCTCACTCGTATCGAAAAGTCTGTCTGAATCATGTTAGCAATTGCCTCATTTTATGAAATTTGTCAAATGGATGTCAAAACTACATTCCTTAATGGATTTATTAAAGAAGAATTGTATATGATACAATCAGAAGGTTTTGTCAATCCTAAAGGTGCTAACAAATTGTGCAAGCTCCAGCGATCCATCTATGGACTGGTGCAAGCATCTCAGAGTTGGAATATACGCTTTGATGAGTTGATCAAAGCATATGGTTTTATACAGACTTTTGAAGAAGCCTGTATTTACAAGAAAGTGAGTGGGATCTCTGTAGCATTTCTAATATTATATGTGGATGACATATTGTTAATTGGAAATTATATGGAAATTCTGGATAGCATGAAAGGATACTTGAATAAGAGTTTTTCAAAGCAAGACATCAGTGAAGCTGCTTACATATTAAGCATCAAGATCTATTGAGATAGATCAAGACGCTTGATAAGTTTTTCAATAAGTACATACCTTGTCAAGATTTTGAAATAGTTCAAAATGGAACAGTCAAAGAAAGAGTTCTTACCTGTGTTGCAAAGGTGTGAATTGAGTAAGACTCAAGACCCGACCATGGCAGAAAATAGAAAGAGAATGAAAGTCATTCCCTATGCATCAGTCATAGGTTCTATAAAAGTATGCCATGCTATGGACTAGACCTATTGTATACTCTGCCCTGGTTTGGCAAGGGAGTACAATAGTGATCTAGGAATAGATCACTGGACATTGGTCAAAATTATCCTTAGTAGAATAAGGATATGTTTCTCGATTATGGAGGTGATAAAAGAGTTCGTCGTAAAGATTTACATCGATGCAAACTTTTACACTGATCCCGATGACTCTAAGTCTCAATTTAGATACATATTGAAAGTGGGAGCAATTAGCTAGAGTAGCTCCGTGCAAAGCATTGTAGACATAGAATATTTGCAAAATACATACGGCTCTGAATATGACAGACCCGTTGACTAAAGTTCTCTCAGAAGCAAAACATGATCATACCTTAGTACTCTTTGGGTGTTAATCACATAGCAATGTGAACTAGATTATTGACTCTAGTAAACCCTTTGGGTGTTGATCACATGACAATGTGAACTATGGGTATTAATCACATACAGATGTGAATATTGGTGCTAAATCACATGGCGATGTGAACTAGATTATTGACTCTAGTGCAAGTGGGAGACTGAAGGAAATATTCCCTAGAGGCAATAATAAAGTTATTATTTATTTCCTTATATCATGATAAATGTTTATTATTCATGCTATAATTGTATTAACCGGAAACATAATACATGTGTGAATACATAGACAAACATAGTGTCACTAGTATGCCTCTACTTGACTAGCTCGTTTATCGAAGATGGTTATGTATCCTAGCCATGGACAAAAGAGTTGTCATTTGATTAACGGGGTCACATCATTAGGAGAATGATGTGATTGACTTGACCCATTCCGTTAGCCTAGCACTTGATCGTTTAGTATATTGCTATTGCTTTCTTCATGACTTATACATGTTCCTGTAACTATGAGATTATGCAACTCCCGTTTACCGGAGGAACACTTTGGGTACTACCAAACGTCACAACATAACTGGGTGATTATAAAGGAGTACTACAGGTGTCTCCGAAGGTACATGTTGGGTTGGCGTATTTCGAGATTAGGTTTTGTCACTCCGATTGTCGGAGAGGTATCTCTGGGCCCTCTCGGTAATGCACATCTTTATAAGCCTTGCAAGCAATGTGACCAAATGAGTTGGTTACGGAATGATGCATTACGGAACGAGTAAATAGACTTGCCGGTAACGAGATTGAACTAGGTATTGGATACCGACGATCAAATCTCGGGCAAGTAACATACCGATGACAAAGGGAACAACGTATGTTGTTATGCGGTTTGACCGATAAAGATCTTCGTAGAATATGTAGGAACCAATATGGGCATCCAGGTTCCGCTATTGGTTATTGACCGAGAATAGCTCTAGGTCATGTCTACATAGTTCTCGAACCCGTAGGGTCCGCACGCTTAACGTTACGATGACAGTTTTATTATGAGTTTATAAGTTTTGATGTACCGAAGTTTGTTCGGAGTCCCAGATGTGATCACGGACGTAACAAGGAGTCTCGAAATGGTCGAGACATAAAGATCGATATATTGGAAGCCTATATTTGGACATCGGAATTGTTCCGGGTGAAATCGGCATTTTACCGGAGCACCGGGAGGTTACCGGAACCCCCCGGGGGGTTATTGGGCCTACATGGGCCTCGAGGGAGAAGAGGGAAGGAGGCAGGAGGGGGCCGCACGCCCCTCCCCTTCCTAGTCCGAATAGGACAAGGGAAGGGGGGCGGCGCCCCCCCCCCTTTTTCCTTCCCCTCTTCCTCCTCTTTCCCCCCTTCTCCTATTCCAACTAGGAAAGAAGGGAGTCCTACTCCCGGTGGGAGTAGGACTCCCCCCTTGGCGCGCCCTCCTTGGCCGGCCGCCTCCTC
Source organism: Triticum aestivum (assembly GCF_018294505.1). NCBI lineage: Eukaryota > Viridiplantae > Streptophyta > Magnoliopsida > Poales > Poaceae > Triticum > Triticum aestivum. The sequence goes on from NC_057801.1 coordinate 603,509,969, forward strand.
CCCCCTGGCTCCTTTATATACGGGGGCGGGGGGCACCCCATAGACACATAAGTTGATCTACGGATCGTTCCTTAGCCGTGTGCGGTGCCCCCCCCCCACCATATTCCACCTCGGTCATATCGTCGCGGAGTTTAGGCGAAGCCCTGCGCCGGTAGAACATCATCATCGTCACCACGCCGTCGTGCTGACGGAACTCATCCCCGAAGCTTTGCTGGATCGGAGCCCGGGGATCGTCATCGAGCTGAACGTGTGCTGAACTCGGAGGTGCCGTACGTTCGGTACTTGGATCGGTCGGATCGTGAAGACGTACGACTACATCAACCGCGTTGTGCTAACGCTTCCGCTTACGGTCTACGAGGTTACGTGGACAACACTCTCCCCTCTCGTTGCTATGCCATCACCATGATCTTGCGTGTGCGTAGGAAATTTTTTGAAATTACTATGTTCCCCAACACGGAGGTTCATTGAAAATTTCTCAAGGATTGCGAAGCCTATGACAGAGTTGTTAAAGAAGGATACCAAGTTCGTTTGGACTGAGGAGTGTGAAGCTAGTTTCCAAGAGTTGAAGAAACGTTTGGTTACCTCACCAGTGTTAATTCTGCCAGATCAGACCAAGGATTATGAGGTGTATTGCGACACTTCACGTCGAGGACTTGGAGCAGTGCTTATGCAGGAGGGAAGAGTTGTTTCGTATGCTTCGCGACAGCTGAAACCTCACGAATTAAACTACGCCACGCATGATTTGGAGTTAGCCGCCGTAGTGCATGCGTTGAAAACATGGAGACATTTCCTCATTGGGAATCATTGTGAGGTGTACACGGATCACAAGAGTTTGAAGTACATTTTCACGCAGAAGGAATTAAACCTCAGACAGAGGAGGTGGTTGGAACTTATTAAAGATTATGATATGAGGTTGCATTATCATCCCGGAAAGGCTAACGTTGTAGCAGACGCATTGAGTCGCAAGAGCCGTGTCAACACCCTAATGACCGGAGGTTTACCAAAAGAATTAGCAGAGGAATTCCGGGAGCTATGTTTGGAAATAGTTCCGAAAGGCTTTGTAGCAGCATTGGAGATTCAGTCTACTTTGACGGATATAATCAGAGAAGCTCAAAAGGCAGATAAGGAAGTTGCTTCCATCAAGGAACGGATCAGCAAGGGAAAGGCTAAAGGATTTCGTGAGGATGAGCACGATACCTTATGGTTTGGGGATCGTGTTTATGTGCCCAATAATCCAGAGATCAGGAAGTTGATTCTGCAAGAGGCACATGATTCACCATATTCGATTCACCCCGGAAATACGAAGATGTATTTGGATTTGAAAGAAACTTTCTGGTGGACTGGAATGAAGAAGGATATTGCAGAGTATGTAGCCGTTTATGATTTATGTCAGAGGGTGAAGGCAGAACATCAGAAGCCAGCGGGATTGTTACAGCCATTGCCTATACCTGAATGGAAGTGGGATAAACTATGCATGGATTTCATCACGGGATTGCCCAGGACTCGTAGAGGCTATGACTCGATTTGGGTTGTAGTCGATCGTTTGATGAAGGTAGCTCATTTCATTCCAGTAAAGACCACCTACAGCAGTGCCAAATTGGCTAAGATATACATGACAAGGATTGTATGTTTGCATGGAGTTCCGAGGAGTATCGTATCAGGTAGAGGAACCCAATTCACCTCAAAGTTCTGGAAGCAGTTGCACGAAACATTAGGAACCAGGCTGGAGTTTAGCACAGCATTCCACCCGCAGACAGATGGACAAACCGAGAGAGTCAATCAGATTTTGGAGGATATGCTTAGAGCTTGTGTGTTGGATTATGGATCAAGTTGGGATGACAACTTGCCATACGCGGAGTTTTCTTACAACAACAGCTATCAATCCAGTTTGAAGATGGCCCCTTTCGAAGCCTTGTACGGAAGGAGGTGCAGAACCCCGTTGTTGTGGGATGAGGTTGGAGACCGCCAGTTGTTTGGACCGGATTTGATTAAGGAGTCTGAACAGAAAGTAAAGTTGATTCGCGATAGGCTCAAGGTAGCTCAGTCAAGGCAGAAGAGCTATGCAGATTCAAAATGCAAGGGGACAGAATATGAAGTCAGGGACAGAGTTTATCTTCGAGTATCTCCACTTCGAGGAGTTAAGCGTTTTGGAGTTAAAGGAAAGTTAGCACCCCGATTTGTAGGACCTTATCGTGTTTTGGAACGCATGGGAGAAGTAGCGTACAAGTTGGAATTACCCGACGGATTGTCAGGTGTTCACGATGTGTTCCATGTTTCTCAATTGAAGAAGTGTCACGCAGAGATGGCTGATATACCACTGAGAGATACAGTGCCACTGGAAGCAATTCAGTTGAATGATGATTTGACCTATGAAGAGAAACATGTTAAGATTCTCGAGTTTGCCAGTCGAGTTACCCGCAGCAAGGTCATTAAGTTTTGCAAAGTTCAATGGAGCCACCACACTGAGGATGAAGCCACCTGGGAGCGAGAGGAAGATTTGCTCAAGGACCACCCGCACCTATTTTCTAGCCAACCCGAATCTCGAGGGCGAGATTCATCTTAAGGGGGTAAGTTTCTAACATCCCAAATTTTCAATTTGGAATGTTATACATAGAGCATCATTGCATGTCATATTTTTTCGTTGCATTTTTGCTCGGTCCTAGAAATTCTACACAACTCAAGGACCCACGGAGAGAGTTGGGGATTTCGTTATTTTCATATTTTGAGTTTTCTCAAATTTTGAAAATAGGATCATTTGATTTTAATTATTTTATCCCCAATTATTTCTTCTATCAAAATATAAGAGAGGAAATAAAATGACTTTCCCAAAATAAAGAAATAATGAGGATTTAATAAAAAATCAAATAAGATTTTTATTTTGGAGTTTTTCGCCTTTATTTGAATTTAGGAAAAATGCGCGTTTTTCAAAATTGCAATTAGGCCCCAAATAAATGTTCACCTTGTCCGGCTTGATTTTAGAAGCCGGGGAAAATTTATTTCGGGATTTTTGGAGTCCGTTTAGTATTTCTTTCGTTTGTTTTTGTGCGCGTAATTATTTAAAAAAAACAACGTGAACCGCCTCTGGGCCGTGCCCGAGCGGGACTCCGCTCGGGGGGCACTATATAAAGCGCCGCCCCGGCGCCCCCTAGGCCCAGCCGCCCCGCCCCGCCAGCCCGCCAGCCGCCGCCGTCCCACACCCGCGCCGAACCCTAACCCTAACGCCGCCGCCGCCAGATCCGCCGCCGCCGCCAGCCGCCGCCGCCGCCGGAGCCTAGCCGGACCCTGCCGACCCCGCCGCCCGCATGCTCGCCGAGGTTCACCGCCGCCTCAACTTCCGTGGCGGTTTTTTTTAGAAAACCGATCGATTTTCCGTCGGTTTATTTTTGGTTTTTTTAAGTTTTGGTTTTTTATTAGATCGGTTTTTATTTTCCGGTTTAGGTTAAATAGCGAGCGTTCGCTCGTTCGTTCGTTTTTAACGAACGTGTTCGTCAGATTAGTTTAGTTAACGAACGTCCGTCATTTTTCTTTTTTTCGGATTTAATGCGCGATTTTTCTGATCGCGATTCCTGATCCGATTTTCGTTTTAGTTTATCTTTTCGCTCATTTATCGGAATCAGGCGATTCAAGCGCCTGGAGTTTCGTCTCGAAACCCTCTTTCCGAATAATCTACTTAGACAAGTTTTTGCTTCTATAAAAATTGACTTAGATCCAGATTAGTAAAACGAAGTTGTTTTCTTTCGCCGTTTGATTTCCCATGCTTTGGTTGATCTGATTCTTTTTACAAACCGGAGTTCTTAAGTTGAACTTTCTGGTTAGATCTTTTATTCGAGTTTTACTTGTGCATTAGATGAGTACTTAATGTATGCTTATTTGTTTGTCTGCGATAGAATACTCGCAGTGCGCCGCCTGTTACTTTGAGTCTCTAGGTTTCGCGGATCATCAGCAAGGCAAGTAACACTTTGATCATACTTTTTCTCATACCCAGTTTTATGCATTATATCAATCCCCAAACATTGCATGATTAGGATCTAATTAAATTGTGGGTTATGGGAAGTAGTTGAGGTAGTACCTATTACCTGTTTATTTTCTTTTCAAACCCCTGGGAGTTACTTCTACGTTTGCTTATTATGCCATGCTATGCTAGTAGACGTGGATTGGGTGAGTGTATCCATGACAGATGTGAGATTTTTGATTAATGGTTTATTTAAGGTGGCAACTTAAACACACATCTGGGTGGATTGAGGCACCTGGTTTCCATCAGGACTTGCCTGTTTTTCTTCGGACCGCCACCCAGGCTCAAAGGGATCATGAGACTATTCAAACTAGAAACTTACGTGTGCAGCCACATGCTATTATGGACTCTAGCATAGTTGACTAAGTCATGCGAACTCTTATAGGGTGGACTAGCAGATGTAGGGGATGTAGGTTGGTACGGTCTACCCTTTACGTAAGGTGCGAGCGCTTCTGAAAGACTATGTCTCGGTCATCCGTTTCTCAAACACCATGTAGTGCGAGAAACCAAACGGAGGCGATCGAGTCATGTGGGGAAAAGTGCGCAAACCTCTGCAGAGTGTAAACAAACTAATCATGGTTAGCCGTGTCCCCGGTTATGGACATCTTGAGTATCTAGTACTTGGATATCATGTGAATCTCATCATGTTACTTCTAATTAATATTGTTGGGATGTTAATGAGTACTTTTAATTGGGATTGAGAATGCTGTCAATCATTCTCAATGTTTAACAACCACCATGATAGTTAAATGAGTTTATTCCTTTGCAGTAGGGAAAAATTGGCTTTATGCAAAACTGTAACCATAGAGATTTTCCACCAGCCAAATATGCATGTAGTATAGCTTATTCCATTGTTATCCTCTATGTGTTACATTGCCAGCATATTCCATGTGCTGACCCATTTTCGGGCTGCAACGTTTCATGTTGCAGACTTTTCAGTCGACGAGTAAGGTGTTTTTAGGTCGTGGTTCTATACTCAGTGATGCCGTTGGAGTTGATGGACTCGCTTATCTTCCAAGCCTTCCGCTGTTATCGTTTTTAGATGGCCTTAAGCCATATTTATTTCAATAAGTTCTCTTTTGAGACATTCGATGTAATAGGTGTGTGATTGCTACTCTGTTATAAATCCTCTGAGTACTGTGTGGTGTCAGCATTACTGATCCAGGGATGACACTGAGCACAGAGATCAGACTGTTTGAGGTCTGGTCGCTACAGGGAATTGTGCAAGTGTTTGGCGAGGAGTATTTGAGATCTCCCAATGCTGAAGACGTCGCAAGGCTATTGGCGATGAACAAAGCTCGCGGCTTTCCTGGCATGCTTGGCTCAATAGATTGCATGCATTGGAGTTGGAAGAATTGTCCAAAGGCATGACATGGGCAATTCCACGGCCAAAAAAGGGTTCAAGTATAATCCTTGAAGCGGTGGCCGATCAGGAGACTTGGATTTGGCATGCATTCTTTGGAATGCCTGGATCTTTGAATGACATCAATGTTGTCAACCGGTCACCACTGATGAATAAGATTGCAAATGGTGAGTTGCCACTGGTGCAGTTTGTAGCAAATGGTCGTACGTACAACTATGGCTATTATCTAGCGGATGGCATCTATCCAAAGTGGCAAACCTTCGTGAAGCCGTTGAAAAAACCGGAAGGTAAGAAAAATCTTGATTTCCACAATGCTCAGGCGGTGGCTAGAAAAGATGTGGAGAGAGCATTTGGGATTTTGCAAGCCCAATTTGCTATTGTGAGAGGACCGGCTAGATTTTGGGATCAAAAAATGCTTTGGTACATCATGCACGCTTGTGTGATCATGCACAACATGATCATCGAGAATGAGCGTGGCCAAGATTTAGACTACTCACAGTATGAGCTCTTGGGACATCCCGTGCGAGTGCGACGGAGGGCTGAAAGGGTAGCCCGTTTTGTTGCCTCCTATCATGCCATTCGGCGTCCCGCAACGCACAATGAACTTTAGAAGGATCTGATTGAAGAGTGGTGGGCATGGCATGGACGACAAAGAGCATGATTTCTGCATTCGACATTGTATTGTTCATGAACTATTTGTTGTGTTTATTGCAGTATTTGTTGTACTGAACGAATAACTATTTGTTTGGGTTGTAATGATAACGAAATTGAACTATTTATTGTTGATTTATTTTGTTTGTTTGATCATTTTTGCTTCTATTTGAAATGTATATGTGGTTTGTGCGTGCCGCGCGCGCTGTATTTTTGCGCGCTGCTGGAGCGGCGCGCGCGCGCTGCATTATAGTGCGGCTGTTGGAGCCAGCGCTGGCGGCCGCGCTAAACCAACCGAAGCGCGCGCGGCATACTAGTTTTTAGCTCGCGGCGCGAAGCGCGACTGTTGGAGATGCTCTTAGTTTGATATATGATTGTGCCTATGCAAAAGTTCAGTTAGTGTGTTATGTGTATTGTTCTGTTCATATGATCTGTGCATAGACAATTCACAAGAGCTTCTGATTTGTGCATACACAAGTTACATGAGCTTCTGATTTGTGCATACACAAGTCACATGAGCTTCATATGATTTATGCATACATGAGTACCAAAGTGACATGCATTTTCTTAGAGAAAAATCGAGCATGGCAAAGTGTTCAAGTTGATAGAAAAATAAAGGGCAATTGAACTTTATTACTCCTTATTAGGTTGCCATACTTTTGTTCCTTGACTACCAACCTTGCAGAGCTCAATATGTATGTATGGCAAAGTGTTCAAGTTGCTAGAAAAATAAAGTTGGGCATCATAATTTTAATTAATATATAACATCACCTTCTTGGCCAGTAGGGGTTTAGGGTTTAGGGTGCAACCTTTGTACATTCAGGTCTGATAAATTCTTAGGTGCTAGTAAGTTTTTTTTTTTATCAAAGAAGGGTTTCCCCCTCGAATTCCATTAAGGGAAACCAAGCAACAAGCTGCAAGTCATGAGAACTATAGACACAAACGAAAAACGCAGCAAACAGCTAACTAACAAAGCCCAAAGTAATAAGATCCAACATCCAACGCAGGAGTTAAGCCCTCTAAACAAAAGCCACCAGGAGGGAGGCGCACAACAGGAGTGTCAACTAAGCAAAACAGGCATCAACAAGCAGACTAGACCTATTACAAGGAGATCAACACCTGTGGAGACAAATCCACACCACTAAAGCAGCCTCAGGCTTGAATCCTCGCAACATTGATCCTCCATCCTTGTGATGCCCTGTAAACCTCACTTGCCACCTGTTCCAGAAGTCTTGACCCCAGCTCCAGCATTCTTCTTGCTTGGTCCTTTGTCTGTAAAATAGACCAAGAAGTAATCCAGTATGTCATAGACTGAACAAGATTCATATGATCATTACATTTTTTGCCATCAAATATAACAGCATTGTGACATTTCCAAACATTCACATCAAAGCAACCACCCCAATCATAGTAAGTTTCTGATCATTTTTAGCAAAAGTTTTAATCCACCTGCCAAAACAGTTCACACCCGAACTGGGCACAGAATAGAGGCAGCAGAGCATGAAAAAAAAACAAATGGTCTACAGATTCATCTTTACCACACAATACACATTCTTTGGGCCCTTTCCACCCCCTCTTGAGCAGAGAATCTTTTGTTAAGTAAACAGAACATATGGTCTAGAATATATTAAGCTACAATTACTTGTGACTGTTTGCTTCTTTTATCACTTCATGGTTGATACAGGAAAAAGTTTCCTACCAAGATGCAGTATCTACTCTCAGCTTGGCCGCTCGCTCGAGTCAAGTGGCCAACGAACAATGCCGCAGATCCACGAGTGTTACAACTTACAAGTTTCAAAAGGGCAGATGTTAACTTGTCTGCAGTTGCTAAAAGCTCCTCAAGGCCAATTCTTCTGCACACCAACCGAATCCCGTGGTAGAGAAGCAGGATCAGCCCCAATGGAGTTTGAGCGCAGTTATTCTGAATTATATAACTTGTTGTTATTCTGAAATATATAACTTGTCTTAACTGCGATAATTTGTGATCATTCAAAAAAAAAAGGCAAACTTGTTGTTATTCTGAATTATATAACTTGTCTTAACTGGGATAATTTGTGATCATTCAAAAAAATACAGCACATAAAACTCTCTGTACTAGAGGTCACAAATAACAAGTGCCATGGTGATAACACAGTATGTGATTGTAGGACTGGACATATTTCTTTACTCACCCAGAATTCGGACTATGGCTGTACATCTCTCTGTACATTTTACTCAGCTAAACTACATCCTACTAGTATGTGTGCACGCACATTGCGCGTCTTTACGTTGCAAACTGATTTCGGTGAAAATAAGTCATGAAAATGCCTGGAGAAATGATTCAAGACAAATGACCATTGTGCATGTATGGAAGCATAAAGCAAATACTCGGAATTAGCATAAGAAAGCTTGTCACGTTCTTACGACAGTAACGATCACATGAATATGTAATTTGCACAAAAATTAGGGTACCTATTGCGGAAAATATATAGATGAACCAGGGTACATATGAACTCGCCTTGGAAACACATTTCTAAATCCTCTTTTTTTTTTAAAAAAAGCTGCCCGTGTACATCTCCATGTTCTATCTGTGCACAGAAACTTTCACGGAAAAGCAAAAGAAAAATTGCATGTGCAAAAAAGACAAAACAACATGTCGTAAAATGCTACTTAGAAGCACTGGAATTTGTTTTTTATGCGGAGGCAAAATAAAAAGACATTTTTCCGTAAAACTTTGTATCGCGCATATATGTTGCGAAGAAGTATGCGTGAAATTTTATTTGGTATTCTTTTCGCATTTTAACACACGTTCAAAATGCATTTTTAAAAACAGGTCCATATGTATGTACGTACCTAGGTTTAGGTAGTGCCTCCTCTATCTATGGCTATGTTTTACTGTAGCATTCACTACATCTTTCCACCGAGAATTGCACGTGAGACAGGTTCATATGTGCGCTATGCACTGGTTTGATTTGTTTACCTTTTAAAGAAAATATTCTTATTTTTCACCTCCTGTCAGACTTTTTCACCTCCTGTCAGACTTAGTGGTACAGATCCCACTTGTGTCTCCAACCACACGTCCCACGTAGCTCTGCGGGCGTGACTATGGCATGGTGTGACTCTGTTCGCTCCAAAGAACTGACATGCAGTGGGGTCGCTACTCGATGCTAATACATACTCCTAGATGCTTCTAGAGTGACGCAGGTAACACTGATGCTACTGTAGTGGTGATTCCCTGCATTATAAGCCGTCGGATGGAGCCCAATGAACAGCCAGGAATGCATTTCGATGCATGAAATCAAACTTTCAAAACTGGTACACTATATAGTAGTATAGATAACAATTACGCACAGCTAACCAGGGAAATATAAGTGATTCACAAGGGAACTACGTACCACCAGAAGCGGTTGAAGCTTCGCGAGCAGCTATGCGATCATCCCAAGCCTTCAAGGCGCCTTGCATGCGCTCCAAGAACAGCTTGTCTTCCTCATGCCTAGCCTTAAGAACACCAGTGAGCTTCCTTATCTCGTCTTGGAGCTTGGCCACGTCACTCTTGCTTTTCTTTGCTTCAGCTTGATTCCTCTGCGTGAGAGTTGCTATCTGCTGCTTGTACGCGGCTTCATCTTCGTTCTTCTTTCGAAGCTGCTCCTGCAAAAGAGCGTTGGCATGCCTCTCCTTGACAAGCTCCTCCTCAGTGAGCTCTGGACTGGGCTTCTTGGTCAAGCTGCTCCATCAGATGTTGGAGATGTAACGTCAGGCGTGTAGCGGGCATCAGCGATGAACGTCGGCAACTCTCGCGCTGCTTCAATGAGCTGGTTGATCTGAAACCAGAAACAAAGTAAGCATAGAGGAAGGGGATCGGATAGGGAGGCGACGGCGGCTAGACCTAACGAACCGCTGGGACCTCCTAATCGGCGCCTTCAGCGCCGATTGGATGATCTGGCGCCCACTACGAGTCCCAAGTGGGCCGGCTGTTTCGTTCGGGAAAGCCCACTCCTTCGTACCGAGCCTTTTGTTTCGAGTTTGTGGTTACGTTAAAGTTTTTTCCTTCGGTATGTTGTTTCTTGTATAAGCCTGTGTGGGTTCGCTCGATATGTTGCCTAGTAGTGGGAAAGTTACTGCTTATTTTCTGATGACAGATTGCTCCAGTTATATTTTTTTTAAATAGAAAAAGGAAGACGATAACATATTTCATAGTTGAACAAGTCTCTACTAAAGCTGGAAAATAGATGAAAAAACAACTAGAATTTAAAATAGTTAATAAGTACATGCAACGGTACGTGCGATTTGACTTTTGTTTGGGATTTTTTTTCATTAGACTTTTCGGGAAAAAATAACTTTTAGAATTTGAAAAGTTTATGAACTTAAATAAAGGTGAACTATATATCTATTTCTTAACTATTTTTGCGAATAATATCTATTTGTGAACTAAATTTGAATAAAAAGGGTAAACAAATTTGCATTGGTTGAACTAATTTTGATTATTAAGGTGTCTCAATGACTAATTTTTAAAAGGGTGATTTTTTCTTTAAGTTTCATGACTAATTTCAAAAATAGTGAAGTAATTTTGAGTTTGGTGAACTAAATTTGAAAATGGGCGAACCAAATTTCAAATGGGAGACCTTATTTTCAAAATGTGTGAACTATATTTGAATTGTGTGAAATATATTTGTATTCAATGAAATAGTTCTAAAACTGTGTGAACAAATTTCTTGAAAAAGGGTGAATTGAATTTGCATTTCGTGAACTATATTTGAAAATGGATGAACAAAATTTGTATTGGGTGAACTAAATTTGAAACAAGTGAACTGAATTTACAATGACTAATTTTGAAATCGTGTGAAATAAATTTGAATTTGTTGTGAACTAAATTTGGAAAATGAGTGAACTAAACTTGTATTTATCAACTAATTTTGAGAAAAGGCGAATAAAAGTAGTATTACGGAACTTGTTTTGAAAATGGGTGAACTATATTTGTATTTGTGAACTAATTTTGAAAATCTGAACAAAAATAGTATTAGTCAAACTAATTTTTCAATGGGTGAAAAACATTATATTGGGTGAACTAAATTTGAAAATTGGTGAACTAAACTGAAAATTGGTGAACTAACTTTGAAACGAGTGATCTAATTTGGAAAATGGGTGAACTATATTTGAATTGGGTGAACTATATTTGTATTTAGTGAACTAATTTTGAAATTAGTGAACATTTTATTTTGAAAAAAAAGGCTGCACAAAATTGAATTGGTGAACTAATTTTGAAAATGCATGAACAAAATTTGTATTGGGTGAACTAAATTTGAAAATTAGTGAACTAATTTTAAATTTGGTGAACTAAATTTAAAAATCAGTGAACTAAATTTTAAATGAAAGCGTAATTTCAAAAATGAGTGAGCTAAATTTGAATTTTCTGAACTATATGTGTATTTGTGATATAATTTTAGATAGGCTGAACCAAATTAGTATTAGGTGAACTAATTTTGGAAAATGGGTGAACAAAATTTGCATTGGGTAGACTACATTTGAAAATAGGTGAATTAATTTTGAATTGGGTGAACTAATTAGAAAATGGGTGAATTAAATTTGAGTGGGTGACATATTTTTTAAAATGGGCGAACTATATTTGTATGTAGTTAAGTAATTTTTAAATGGTGCAATTTGTTTTGAAGAAAGGGTGATTAAATTTTGTATTTGTTGAACTGATTTTGAAAATAGCTGAACAAAACTTCTATTGGTTGAACTAATTTTGAATTGGGTGAACTAAATTTTAAAATGGGTCAACGAAAGTTGAAAATTGGTGAACTAAATTTGGAATAAAGTTTAAAAAACTATATTTGAAATGAAAGACTTTATTTTAAAAATGGGTGAACTAAATTTGGATTTGTTTTACTATATATGTATTTGTGAACTAATTTTGGAAAAAGGGGTAAACAAACGTTGTATTGGGTGAACTAATTATGAAAATAGGTGAACAAAAATTGAAATCGGTGACCTAATTTTTCTAATGGGTGAACTATATTTGTATTTAGCGAACTAATTTTGAAAAAGGGTGAGCAATTTTTTTGAGAAAAGGGTGAACAAAATTTGTCTTCGGTGAACTAATACTAAAAATGGGTAAAAAAATATATTGGGTGAACTAAGTTTGTAATGAGGGAACTAAACTTAAAATGACTAGATTTGAAGCGTGTGAATTAAATTTGAATTTGTTGTGTACTAACTGTGAAAAAATTGGTGAAATAAATTTGAATTTGGTGAACTAGATTTGTATTTGTAAACTGATTGTGAAAAGGGGTGAACAAAATATGTATTTGGTGAACTAATTTTGAAAAATAGGTGAAGAAAATTTGTATTGGGTGAACAAAATTTGTATTGAGTAAACTAATTATGAGAAGAAGGCTATGGTGAAGTTCGGGTCCCGACACTTGGTAGGGGGCGCTATGGCTACATGCCCACAATTAAAAATTGTTTACCATGTGTGTAATGTATTTAAAAAACTTAATAAGTAAAAAGATTGTATTACTCGCTCAAGGATAAAAAGAAAACCTACGCAGGCCTGCATGCTTGAACTACTCCATACTAGTAAATTGTACGTGCTTTGCACGCCATTTAAATATATATAAAAAGCATGGGAAAATACATTTCAATATGTATTATCTTTCCTAGAATCATGTCGGACAAGATCCAACTTGGTTCTTACCTCTATAGAATCCAAATTGTTCTAGTCTCTTTTTATTAGAGTATCAGATAAGTATGTGAATAGATGCTTCTAGAACACATGAGATGGTTGAGTTGGGAGTTCAATTAGAAGACCACGTGGCAGAATTCTATGAGTTGAAAACTATATCCAACGGATGATAATGCTCGGATTTGCCTTCTCTTGACCGTTGGATGGGCATATCCAACGACCAATATTTGAAGCTATTGGCACACTATATAGTGGTATAGATATTTGACTCTTGGTTATAGATAGTAGAGGACACATAGGACTGAGTTTAAGGCAAGTGTTCGCATCAGGAAAAACGGGTTTACACGTCACAGAATCGTCAGAGCAAGTGTTTGCATCAGGAAAAAACGAGTATGGATCAGCAAAAAAACTCGGGAAATATCAGTTTGGAAACTAAAAGCACAGTACTGAAGCACTGAAACATCTTGCCACCTCGTCACATAATTTAGTGAGTCAACACCATAAATTATAATCTGCTGTTCGACGGGCGACGGACCTGCGCCAGCAACACAGAGAAGTAAAAATATCACTATCATAACATGTCACTGTTCAGGCAAGGAACATGTTCAAATAACAAATGGGAGAAATCCACTACTCATCTTTTTAGGGTCTGACGATGATGATTTATCTTGTGTTTCCAGCAGGTACCTGCGAAGGGCGCACATATAGCATAATAATTGATATACTAAACATCAACCAAAGGAGGATTATGCAAAGTTGGGGAAACATACAGAGTCACAGGGCATTCCTTTCTTGTTTCTGTTCAAGAACCTTGAGAGGAAAGGACAACAACTTGATGATTATTATCAGCAAATACCAGCCAAGACAAACAGCGCTATAGCTGACTGTCACAGAGCATTCTGCTTTCTCGAACACATGGAGCAGTTTGATACTTTCCTATCACAAAGCACTCTGGTTTGTCGAACAAAGACACTCTTCTTTCCCTAGTGTGTATCTGCAGTGAAAAACTGTATCTGCAGGAAGTAAACAACAGTTGTTGAGAATCAATTCTTAAGAAAAATCATTCTACAGCACCACAAAACTAAAAAGAGACAAGTTGTACCAAAAAATGCAATCATATGATTCATTCATTCACTCACTGGAACAAATTCCTTCCAAAAAAGCAGTAACTACCAGGCAAAATGACTATTAACTCTAGGTAGTTGATTGTATATTTGCCACTACGAGCAATACTGTATACTCCCTCCGTCCGGAAATACTTGTCGAAGAAATGGATACAAATGGATGTATCTAGAACTAAAATACATCTAGATACATCCATTCCTGGGACAAGTATTTCCGGACGGAGGGAGTATTTGCCAAAAACAGTATACAGAGGCCGGGGGTCAATCTCCTTTTCAAAAATAAAAATAAATAAATAAATAAATATTTGCCAAAACAGATCCAGGAGGAGGTAATTGTTTCCCATCAAAGAAACATAGACAACAAAAGTGTTTTGACAGTCTTGAAAAAGACTATTAACTCTAGGTAGGAACAGAACAGTGCATCTCCTGCACACTAAAAAACTATACACACTGGCCAAGTGATCAAAAACTAACTTGACAGCAGCGAAAATCACTTCTTGTGGTAAAAAGCACTGTAAATCAGTTCTAGTCACTGACTTTTTTTGGCATGCAGAGTGTGTAAGATGAATGAGTTAACAAAATTACCACATTGTTGGTATTTGGCGGCCATAACGATTCTTCAGAAGCTTCGTCTGTACAGTGAGCGGATCCGCGAAATGAACCTGCTCCGACCAATCGAACGAAAGAGAGAAAGAGGAACAGAAGCGAATCAGGACTGTGGCGAAGAAGGAAGGAACAGAAGGAGAGGAGCTGCCGGCGCCGGACATGGCCAGGTGCATCCCCATCTCCTCACTCCTCAGGGTCGCCGCGAACAACATCGAACACCCGCCGGCTAATCTTTTAGAGCGAATCCCCAAACCCAAATCCAAATCAGAATCAGAGGGAACAGAATGAATCCGATCAAATCGAAGAGGGAAGGGGGCGCAGCAAGAGAATGACCTTTGAAGCTAAAGGGAGAGCTCCTTGCCCTCGAGGGAGAGGACGAGGTCGGGATTTTCCGCGAAGCGGGGCGGGGGCTCGCTCGGGCCCTCTCATGCGGGAGGTGGAGACTGGCTCTGCAGGCGCTTCCTGGACGCGCTGCGGGTACTGGAGGCAGCCGACGCCATGGCCATGGGACGCACCGCGGTCGGTCAAAGAAAAGAATCGGGTCTGCGGCGAAGAAAGAAGAAGGAAGAGAAGGGGAGGAGCCGAGGAGGACACGCGCTGCGGTCGGTTCCAGAAAAAAATGGTGGGCCGACCGAAGAAACAACCCAAGCGCCAGGAGTGTGTGCGCCGGTTTGCTAAGGATGTGTTTGGTTCAAAGAAGATGCTAGGGTGGCTAGGGTATCCCTATCCAGCTGGTTAGGGATAGTTATTTTTTATGTTTGGTTGATGGATGAAGTTAGCTTATATTTTGTTTGGTTATAAAGGATAAAGCATGGTTAGGATAGCCACTGATTTCCTGTTCCTTTTCCCCTTTCGGCTGATGTAGGACAAAATTTATCAAAGAACCAGTATTTTGGGGAGATTATCAAGTGAAACACATCAGTACACCATGCACACATATACACCACGCACACGCGAGAACGGCAAGCGCAGCCCACACGCCCGGCCGGCAGCCCGGCAACCAGGCCTGGCGTAAAACACGCGCAGCAGGCACGTCAGGCAAGCACATCCAACGCGCAGCCGGCAGACACGCCCAATACGCAGCGCGTGCAGCACGCCCGACCTCCATCTGCAGGGCTCTGTCGCATGACACTCACCTGTCTGCCGCCGCCATGACCGTTGCTAGGTTGCAGCTCAGCAGCTCCAATGGAAGAAATGACAAAGGAAGGAGAGAAGGCACGCCAAGTAAGAAGATAGGGAAGAGGAGATCCATATCGCCGCGCACTGATCTCCGTCGCCGTGCTTCGATTTCTACGGCCGCCGCCGCCGCAGGAGAGAACAGAGCTGGACGAAAGCGGGGGTGTAGAGAAAAACGTTTCGTGGCTTGCTTCGCGTCAGGCGCGCGCCGGGATACGCAGGTCCGCGAGATTTTCGCGGACGCGCTCAGCCTCATTTTCGAAGAATATTCCCAGCATCCGGCTAGTGCTGGCTAAAGATGACCACGGAGCCTTCCACCTCCGCGGCGACCTCCACCGCCGCCGCCTTAGCAGGCGACGCTAGTTGCACGGAGCCGTGGAGCGCCAGGGTGCGCACCTTGGCACGCCTCGGCCGGCACCGGGAGGTCCTGGCCCTGCTCCGCGACGGCGACCCCTCGCCGCCGCCGCACGCCCTTGCGCTACCAGCCGCGGTCATCTCCTGCACGGCGCTATCCCTGGTCTCCGGCGTCGCCCAGATACAGGCACTCGGTTGCAAGCGCGGCCTGCTCCCTTCCTCCGACGCCTACCTCCTCTCCTCGTTGCTCTCCTCCTACTCCCGCCTCGGCCTCCTCCCGCGCGCCGACCAACTCCTCGACGAAATGCCCCTCGCGTCCACGCCTCCCACCACGCTCCGCACCGCCTTCAACTCCCTCATCTCCGGATGCGCGCTGCACGTGCTCCCGGCCGCCTACTTCGCCCTCTTCCGCCGCATGCGGGCGCCCGGCGCCCCCTTCGACGCGGTCACGCTCATGACGCTGCTCCATGCCCTCGCGGGGAAAGCAGGGCTGGCGGCCGAGACAAACGTGGCCAACTGCCTCATATCAGTGTACGCACACCGCGGCGCTGGCCTTGCCCGGCAGGTGTTTGATGAGATGCCATTGACCTCCCGTGACATCGTCTCATGGAACGTCGTGCTCTCAGCCCACGCACAGAATGGCCTCGCCGTGGACGCCCTTGATCTCTACAGCCGCATGTGTGGCCACGATGGCGGCGGCGTGGAGCCAGACGTCGTGGCCCTCGTGGGCGTGCTCTCCTCGTGTGCCCATCTTGGAGCGCGCGGTGTAGGCCTGGGTGTCGAGCACTACATGCAGGAGAGGCTCCCAGGCTTCCACGCCAACGTGCAGCTTTGCAACTCTCTCATCAACTTCCATGCACGTTGCGGCAGCTTGCCCCAGGCACAGCGGCTGTTCAATGAAATGCCTAGGAAGAGCATTGTGTCTTGGACGGCACTGATCACTGGGTATGGCATGCACGGGCATGGCAATGTTGCTGTAAATCTCTTCCAGGCGATGGTGTCACAAGGCATCCGGCCAGATAATGTCGCGATGGTCGGCCTCTTGTCGGCATGCAGCCATGCTGGAATGTATGATGAGGGGCGCAAGTACTTCTCAGCAATGGAGAGTACATACCAGTTGCGGCCTACACTGGAGCACTACACCTGCATGGTGGACCTCCTTGGACGGGCCGGCCGTCTCAAGGAGGCGCGAGAACTCATCTCCTCAATGCCCATGCCTGCCGACGGTGCAGTGTGGGGTGCCCTTCTTGGGGCGTGCAAGATACATAAGAATGTGGAGATAGGGGAGGAGGCTTTCGAGCATGTCATCGAGCTCGAACCGAGCAATGTGGGCTACTACGTGCTCATGGTGAACTTATACACAGACACAGGACAACCAGATGGTGTCGTGAGGGTGCGGGTGATGATGAGGGGCGCGGACTCAAGAAGGAACCTGGGTGCAGCTATGTCGAACACAAGGGAAGAGTTCATTTATTCATGGCTGACGACCACTCACATCCATAGGCAAAAAGGATTTACGAGCTTGTGATTAAGCTTGAACAAATGATGAAGGAGAAAACAGATGGCACTACAGATATGGAGCGAGGCAAAGTGGACGAGGGGCACTCCAAGAAAATGGCTGCGCCGTTGATCGGCTTTCACAGCGAGAAGCTCGCTGTGGCCTTTGGTATGTTGAACACTGATGACATTGAGATTGTGGTGATCAAGAACCTAAGGGTATGTGGAGATTGCCTCTCTTTCCTAAAGGCGGTCTTTGCAATTGCCAACCGGGCAATTCTCGCCAGGGACGCGAGCCGCTTCCATCGTTTCGAAGGTGGAGCATGCTCCTGCAAATACTATTTGTGAAGAATTTGGTGCTCATTGTTAGGAGAAGGAAGAATTCGCTCCAGATCTTCAGTGCTCACTGGGACAGGCGTGGTGACTATGCTTCCACTCCAGCTATGAGAAAAGTGGAGGGTTGGATCAAGAGCAGGGCCTAATGGACTCGTTGTTAGGTTGACCAGTACTCTCAGATCGAACTGCTTAACTCCCTGAAGATCAGGCTCCCATTTGTTTTACAGAATCCGAGGTGCGGGCCGATTCATGGATGGTTATCCTTGTGCTGGACAACCAATAGAACAAACATCAAACTTTCTCAAGGCTTGCATTCTACTCCTGATCAATTGGCATTGCCCCTCATGCAATTGCTTGTGGAAATGCAATGCTCCACCCACGCCCTTGGACCTTCTACAAAGGAATTACCTGGCCCTTGATACGTCTCCAACGTATCTACTTTTCCAAACACTTTTGCCCTTGTTTTGGACTCTAATTTGCATGACTTGAATGAAACTAACCCGCACTGACGCTGTTTTCAGCAGAACTGCCATGGTGTTGTTTATTGTGCAGAAAATAAAAGTTCTCAGAATGACCTGAAAATCCACGGAGATAAATTTTGGAAAATATAAAAAATACTGACAAAAGATGAGGGCCAGGGGGCCCACACCCTGTCCACGAGGGTGGGGGCGCGCCCAGGGGGCGCGCCCCCCTGTCTCGTGGGCCCCCTGATGCTCCACCGACCTCAACTCCAACTCCATATATTCCGTTTCGCGGAGAAAAAAATCAGAGAGGAAGTTTCATCGCGTTTTACAATATGGAGCCGCCGCCAAGCCCTAAAACCTCTCGGGGGGCTGATCTGGAGTCCGTTCGGGGCTCCGGAGAGGGGGATTCGTCGTCGTCGTCATCATCAACCATCCTCCATCACCAATTTCATGATGCTCACCGTCGTGCGTGAGTAATTCCATCGTAGGCTTGCTGGACGGTGATGGGTTGGATGAGATTTACCATGTAATTAAGTTAGTTTTGTTAGGGTTTGACCCCTAGTATCCACTATGTTCTGAGATTGATGTTGCTATGACTTTGCTATGCTTAATGCTTGTCACTAGGGCCCGAGTGCCATGATTTCAGATCTGAACCTATTATGTTTTCATGAATATATGTGAGTTCTTGATCCTATCTTGTAAGTCTATAGTCACCTATTATGTGTTATGATCCGACAACCCCGAAGTGACAATAATCAGGATACTTCTCGGTGATGACCGTAGTTTGAGGAGTTCATGTATTCACTATGTGTTAATGCTTTGGTCCGGTACTCTATTAAAAGGAGGCCTTAATATCCCTTAGTTTCCACTAGGACCCCGCTGCCACAGGAGGGTAGGACAAAAGATGTCATGCAAGTTCTTTTCCATAAGCATGTATGACTATATTCGGAATACATGTCTACATTACATTGATGAACTGGAGCTAGTTCTATGTCACCCTATGTTATAACTATTACATGAGGAATCGCATCCGACATAATTATCCACCACTGATCCAATGCCTATGAACTTTTCACATATTGTGCTTCGCTTATTTACTTTTTCGTTGCTACTGTTACAATCACTACAATACTGCTATCTTTACTCTTGCCACTGTTAGCATTACTATCATACTACTTTGCTGCAGATACTAAGTTATCCAGGTGTGGTTGAATTGACAACTCAACTGGTAATACTTGAGAATATTCTTTGGCTCCCCTTGTGTCGAATCAATAAATTTGGGTTGAATACTCTACCCTCGAAAGTTGTTGCGATCCCTTATACTTGTGGGTTATCAAGACTAATTTCTGGCGCCGTTGCCGGGAAGTATAGCTCTATTCTTTGAGTCACTTGGGATTTATATCTGCTGATCACTATGAAGAACTTGAAAGACGCAAGAACTAAGATTTTTCCCTCAACTACGAGGGGAGGTAAGGAACTGTCATCTAGCTCTACACTAGATTCTCCTTCTATTATGAGTAAGCTTGCGACACCTAAACCTGCTACTGCTATGAATTCTGATATGTCGCATGTTATTGATGATGCCACTCCTACTATGCATGATATTTATGATGAAACTACTTATATGCTTGATACTACTGTGCCATTAGGTGAATATCTTGATGAACAACTTGCTAGGGTTAGAGAGAATGAAATTACTGAGAATGAAATTATTGATGATAGTGATGATGAAGGTTCTCCCCCTAATTATGAATTGCCTGTTGTTCCTGAGGGTTATGTTATGGATGAAGAAGCTGCTAGAGCTATTTTTGCTTACAATGATAGATATGATCTTAAGAAGTTATTAGCTAAATGGAAGCAGCAATCCCTTAATGCTAGAATGAAACCTGACCCTACTTTTGCTACTTCACCTATCTGTGTTACTGATAAGAATTATGAATTCTCGGTTGATCCTGAGATAATTACTTTAGTTGAATCTGATCCTTTTTATGGCAATGAAACTGAAACTGTTGTGGCACATCTTACCAAGTTGAATGATATAGCCACCCTGTTTACTAATGATGAGAAGTCTCGCTATTATTATATCCTTAAGATATTTCCGTTCTCATTAAAGGGTGATGCCAAAACTTGGTTTAATTCTCTTGATCTTGGTTGTGTGCGTAGTCCCCAAGATATGATTTATTACTTCTCTGCTAAATATTTCCCTCCTCATAAGAAACATGCTGCCTTGCAGGAAATATATAATTTTGTGCAAATCGAATAAGAGAGTCTCCCACAAGCTTGGGGGAGGCTTCTCCGATTACTTAATGCTTTGCCTGATCATCCTCTTAAGAAAAATGAAATACTTGATATCTTTTATAATGGACTAACCGATGCCTCCAAGGACTACTTGGATAGTTGTGCTGGTTGTGTTTTCAGGAAAAGAACCGTCGACCAAGCTGAATTGTTATTGAATAATATGTTGACAAATGAAAATAATTGGACTCTTCCTGAGCCAATTCCTGAGGCAATTCCCGAACTAATTGAGCCAACTCCTGAGCATATTCCTAAACCTACTCCGAAGAAGAGAGGTGTTCTATTTCTCAGTCCTGAAGATATGTAAGAGGCAAAGAAATCAATGAAACAAAAAGGTATTAAAGTTGAAGATGTTAAGAATTTACCTCCTATTGAAGAAATACATGGTCTTAATATACTGCCTGTCGAAGAGACACATTGTCTTAATAACCCGGCACAGGTAGTAAAGGTAAATTCTCTCTATAGATATGATAGAGTTGAAATTCCTTCTACTAAATTTCATAGCCAATGCTTAGATGAATTCGATGACTTTATGGCTAGACAAGCAAATTTTAATGATTATGTTAGTAGACAATTGACAAATAATGCTTATATGATTGGATGCTTGAGTGATTATATGTCTAGAGTTAAGGGTGAACTTAAACTCACTAGTAAACATGTTTCTATGGTCACCACTCAAGCTGAGCAAGTACTTAAAGCTCAAAATGATTTGCTCGATGAATTAAATAATAAACATGACTTTGCTGTTAGAGTGGCTACTAGAACTGGTAGAATGACTCAGGAACCTTTGTATCCTGAAGGCCACCCTAGGAGAATTGAGCAAGATTCTCAGAGAAATAATGTAGATGCACCTAGTCCTTCTAAAACGAAGAAAAAGAAAAATGATAGAACTTTGCATGCTTCTAGTGAACCTATTGTAGACACACCTGAGAATCCCAATGATATCTCTATTTTCGATGCTGAAACACAATCAGGTGATGAACATGAACCTAGTGATAATGTTAATAATGATGTTCATGTTGATGCTCAACCTAGCAAAAATAATGATGTAGAGATTGAACCTGCTGTTGATCTTGATAACCCTGTTGGGTTTCGTAGTAATTTCAAAAAAATTCCTACGCACACGCAAGATCATGTGATGCATAGTAACGAGGGGAGAGTATTGTCTACGTACCCAACGCAGACCGACTGCGGAAGCGATGACACGACGTAGAGGAAGTAGTCGTACGTCTTCTCGATCCAACCGATCAAGCACCGAAACTACGGCACCTCCGAGTTCGAGCACACGTTCAGCTCGATGACGATCCCCGGACTCCGATCCAGCAAAGTGTCGGGGAAGAGTTTCGTCAGCACGACGGCGTGGTGACGATCTTGATGAACTACAGCAGTAGGGCTTCGCCTAAACTCCGCTACAGTATTATCGAGGAATATGGTGGCAGGGGGCACCGCACACGGCTAAGGAATAGATCACGTGGATCAACTTGTGTCAACTTGTGTGTTTAGAGGTGCCCCTGCCTTCGTATATAAAGGAGGAGAGGAGGGGAGGCTGGCCGGCCAAGGGGGGGAGGCGCAGGAGAGTCCTACTCCCTCTGGGAGTAGGATTCCCCCTCCAATCCTAGTCCAACTAGGATTCCTCGGAGGGGAAAAGAGGAGGAGGGGGCCGGCCACCTCTCCTAGTCCTAATAGGACTAGGGGAAGGGGGGGCGCGCAGCCCATCTAGGGCAGCCCCTTCTCTTTTCCACTAAGGTCCACTATGGCCCAAATAGCTCCCGGGGGGTTCCGGTAACCCTCTCGGTATTCCGGTAAAATCCCGATTTCACCCGGAACACTTCCGATATCCAAATATAGGCTTCCAATATATCAATCTTTACGTCTCGACCATTTCGAGACTCCTCGTCATGTCCTTGATCACATCCGGGACTCCGAACAACCTTCGGTACATCAAAATGCATAAACTCATAATATAACTGTCATCGTAACCTTAAGCGTGCGGACCCTACGGGTTCGAGAACAATGTAGACATGACCGAGACACGTCTCCGGTCAATAACCAATAGCGGGACCTGGATGCCCATATTGGCTCCTACATATTCTACGAAGATCTTTATCGGTCAGACCGCATAACAACATACGTTGTTCCCTTTGTCATCGGTATGCTACTTGCCCGAGATTCGATCGCCGGTATCCAATACCTAGTTCAATCTCGTTACCTGAAAGTCTCTTTACTCGTTCCGTAATACATCATCTCACAACTAACATATTAGTTGTAATGCTTGCAAGGCTTTATGTGATGTGTATTACCGAGAGGGCCTAGAGATACCTCTCCGACAATCGGAGTGACAAATCCTAATCTCGAAATACGCCAACCCAACATCGACCATTGGAGACACCTGTAGTACTCCTTTATAATCACCCAGTTACGTTGTGACGTTTGGTAGTACCCAAAGTGTTCCTCCGGTAAACGGGAGTTGCATAATCTCATAGTCATAGGAACATGTATAAGTCATGAAGAAAGCAATAGCAACATACTAAACGATCGTGTGCTAAGCTAATAGAATGGGTCATGTCAATCAGATCATTCAACTAATGATGTGACCTTGTTAATCAAATAACAACTCATTGTTCATGGTTAGGAAACATAACCATCTTTGATTAACGAGCTAGTCAAGTAGAGGCATACTAGTGACACTCTGTTTGTCTATGTATTCACACATGTATTATGTTTCCGGTTAATACAATTCTAGCATGAATAATAAACATTTATCATGAAATAAGGAAATAAATAATAACTTTATTATTGCCTCTAGGGCATATTTCCTTCAGTCTCCCACTTGCACTAGAGTCAATAATCTAGATCACATCACCATGTGATTAACATCGATAGTTCACATCATCATGTGACCAACACCCAAAGGGTTTACTAGATTCAGTAATCTAGTTCACATCGCTATGTGATTAACACCCAAAGAGTGATCATGTTTTGCTTGTGAGAAAAATTTAGTCAACGGGCCTGCCAAATTCAGATCCGTATGTATTTTGCAAAATTCTATGTCTACAAAGCTCTGCACGGAGCTACTCTAGCTAATTGCTCCCACTTTCAATATGTATCCAGATTGAGACTTAGAATCATCTGGTTCAGTGTCAAAAACTTGCATTGACATAATCCTTTTACGACGAACCTTTTGTCACGTCCATAATCGAGAAACATATCCTTATTCCACTAAGGATAATTTTGACCGCTGTCCAGTGATCTACTCCTAGATCACTATTGTACTCCCTTGCCAAACTCAGTGGTAGGGCATACAATAGATCTGGTATACAGCATGGCATATTTTATAGAACCTAAGACTGAGGTATAGGGAATGACTTTCATTCTCTTTCTATCTTCTGTCGTGGTCAGGCTTTGAGTTTTACTCAACTTCACACCTTGTAACACAGGCAAGAAACCTTTTTCTTTGACTGTTCTATTTTGAACTACTTCAAAATCTTGTCAAGGTATGTACTCATTGAAAACTTATCAAGTGTCTTGATCTATCTCTATAGATCTTGATACTTAATATGTAAGCAGCTTCACCGAGGTCTTTCTTTGAAAAACTCCTTTCAAACACACCTTTATGCTTTGCAGAATAATTCTACATTATTTCTGATCAACAATATGTCATTCACATATAGTTATCAGAAATGTTGTAGTGCTCCCACTCACTTTCTTGTAAATACAGGCTTCACCGCAAGTCTGTATAAAACTATATGCTTTGATCAACTCATCAAAGCGTATATTCCAACTCCGAGATGCTTGTACCAGTCCATAGATGGATTGCTGGAGCTTGCATATTTTGTTAACACCTTTAGGATCGACAAAACCTTCTAGTTGCATCGTATACAACTCTTCTTTAATAAATCCATTAAGGAATGCAGTTTTGTTTATCCATTTGCCAGATTTCATAAAATGCGGCAATTGCTAACATGATTCGGACAGACTTAAGCATAGATACGAGTGAGAAACTTTCATCGTAGTCAACACCTTGAACTTGTCGAAAACCTTTTGCGACAATTCTAGCTTTGTAGATAGTAACACTACTATTAGCGTCCGTCTTCATCTTGAAGATCCATTTATTCTCAATTGCTTGCCGATCATCGGGCAAGTCAACCAAAGTCCATACTTTGTTCTCATACATGGATCCCATTCATGGCTTCAAGCCACTTTGCGGAATCTGGGCTCACCATCGCTTCTTCATAGTTCGTAGGTTCATCATGATCTAGTAGCATGACTTCCAGAAAAGGATTATCGTACCACTCTGGCGCGGATCTTACTCTGGTTGATCTACGAGGTTCAGTAGTATCTTGTTCTGAAGTTTCATGATCATCATCATTGGCTTCCTCACTAACTGGTGTAGGTGTCATAGAAACAGTTTTCTGTGATGAACTACTTTCCAGTAAGGGAGCAGGTACAGTTACCTCGTCAAGTTCTACTTTCCTCCCACTCACTTCTTTCGAGAGAAACTCCTTCTCTAGAAATGATCCATTCTTAGCAACGAATGTCTTGCCTTCGGATCTGTGATAGAAGGTGTACCCAACAGTTTCCTTTGGGTATCATATGAAGTCATATTTCTCCGATTTGGGTTCGAGCTTATCAGGTTGAAGCTTTTTCACATAAGCATCGCAGCCCCAAACTTTAAGAAACGACAACTTTGGTTTCTTGCCAAACCACAGTTCATAAGGCGTCGTCTCAACGGATTTTGATGGTGCCCTATTTAACGTGAATGCAGTTGTCTTTAATGCATAACCCCAAAATGATAGTGGTAAATCGGTAAGAAACATCATAGGTTGCACCATATCCAATAAAGTACAATTATGACGTTCGGACACACCATTGTGGTGTTCCAGGTGGCATGAGTAGTGAAACTATTTCACATTGTTTTTTAACTGAAGGCCAAACTCGTAACTCAAATACTCTTCTCTACGATCAGATCGTAGAAACTTTATTTTCTTGTTACGATGATTTTTCACTTCACTCTGAAATTCTTTGAACTTTTCAAATGTTTCAGACTTGTGTTTCATTAAGTAGATATACTCATTTCTGCTCAAATCATCTGTGAAGATCAGAAAATAATGATACTTGCCACGAGCATCAACACTCATTGGATTGCATACATCGGTATGTATTATTTCCAATAAGTCAGTAGCACGTTCCATTGTTCTGGAGAACGGAGTTTTAGTCATCTTGCCCAAAAGGCACGGTTCGCAAGCATCAAATGATTCATAACCAAGTGATTCCGAAAATCCATCTTTATGGAGTATCTTCATGCGCTTTACACCGATATGACCCAAACGGCAGTGCCACAAATAAGTTGCACTATCATTATTAACTTTGCATCTTTTGGTTTCAATATTATGAATATGTGTATCACTACGATCGAGATCCAATGAACCATTTTTCATTGGGTGTGTAACCATATAAGGTTTTATTCATGTAAACAGAACAACAGTTTATTCTCTTACTTAAATGAATAAACGTATTGCAATAAACATGATCAAATCATATTCATGCTCAACGCCAACACCAAATAACACTTATTTAGTTTCAACACTAATCCCGAAAGTATAGGGAGTGTGCGATTATGATCATATTAATCTTGGAACTACTTCCAACACTCATCGTCACTTCCCCTTCAACTAGTCTTTGTTTATTCTGCAACTCCCATTTCGAGTTACTAATCTTAGCAACTGAACTAGTACCTAATACTAAGGGGTTTGCTATAAACACTAGTAAAGTACACATCAATAACATGTATATCAAATATACTTATGTTCACTTTGCCATCCTTCTTATCCGCCAATCACTTGGGGTAGTTCCGCTTCCAGTGACCAATCCCTTTGTAGTAGAAGCACTTAGTCTCAGGCTTAGGACCAGACTTGGGCTTCTTCACTTGAGCAGCAACTCGCTTGCCGTTCTACTTGAAGTTCCCCTTCTTCCCTTTGCCCTTTTCTTGAAACTAGTGGTCTTTGTCTACCATCAACACTTGATGTTTTTCTTGATTTCTACCTTCGTCGATTTTAGCATCACGAAGAGCTCGGGAATTGTTTACGTCATCCCTTGCATTATAGTTCATCACGAAGTTCTACTAACTTGGTGGTGGTGACTAGAGAATTCTGTCAATCACTATCTTATCTGGAAGATTATCTCCCACTTGATTCAAGTGATTGAAGTACCCAGACAATCTAAGTACATGCTCACTAGTTGAGAGATTCTCCTACATCTTTTAGCTATAGAACTTGTTGGAGACTTCATATCTCTCAACTCGGGTATTTGCTTGAAATATTAACTTCAACTCCAGGAACATCTCATATGGTCCATGATGTTCAAAACGTCTTTGAAGTCCCGATTCTAAGCCGTTTAAGCATGGTGCACTAAACTATCAAGTAGTCATCATATTGAGCCAGCCAAACATTCATAACGTCTGCATCTGCTCCTGCAATAGGTCTGTCACCTAGCGGTGCATCAAGGACATAATTCTTCTGTGCAGCAATGAGGATAAACCTCAGATCACGGATCCAATCCGCATCATTGCTACTAACATTTTTCAACACAATTTTTCTCTAGGAACATATCAAAATAAACACAGGGAAGCAACAACGCGAGCTATTGATCTACAACATAATTTGCAAAATACTATCAGGACTAAGTTCATGATAAATTAAAGTTCAATTAATCATATTACTTAAAGAACTCCCACTTAGATAGACATCCCTCTAATCTTCTAAGTGATTACGTGATCCAAATCAACTAAACCATGACCGATCATCACGTGAGATGGAATAGTTTTCAATGGTGAACATCGTTTATGTTGATCATATCTACTATATGATTCACGCTCGACCTTTTGGTCTCCGTGTTCCGAGGCCATATCTGCATATGCTAGGCTCGTCAAGTTTAACCTGAGTATTCTGCGTGTGCAAAAACTGGCTTGCACCCGTTGTAGATGGACGTAGAGCTTATCACACCCGATCATCACGTGGTGTCTGGGCACGACGAACTTTGGCAACGGTGCATACTCAGGGAGAACACTTCTTGATAATTTAGTGAGAGATCATCTTATAATGCTACCGTCAATCAAAGCAAGATAAGATGCATAAAAAGATAAACATCACATGCAATCAATATAAGTGATATGATATGGCCATCATCATCTTGTGCTTGTGATCTCCATCTCCGAAGCACCGTCATGATCACCATCGTCACCGGCGCGACACCTTGATCTCCATCGTAGCATCGTTGTCGTCTTGCCAATCTTATGCTTTCACGACTATCACTACCGTTTAGTAATAAAGTAAAGCATTACATCGCGATTGCATTGCATACAATAAAGCGACAACCATATGGCTCCTGCCAGTTGCCGATAACTTGGTTACAAAACATGATCATCTCATACAATAAAATTCAGCATCATGCCTTGACCATATCACATCACAACATGCCCTGCAAAAACAAGTTAGACGTCCTCTACTTTGTTGTTGCATGTTTTACGTGGCTGCTACGGGCTTAAGTAAGAACCAATCTCACCTACGCATCAAAACCACAACGATAGTTTGTCAAATAGACTCCGTTTTAACCTTCGCAAGGACCGGGCGTAGCCATACTTGGTTCAACTAAAGTTGGAGAGACAGTCGCCCGCAAGCCATCTCTGTGCAAAGCACGTCGAGGGAACCGGTCTCGCGTAAGCGTACGCGTAAGGTTGGTCTGGGTCGTCTCGTCCAACAATACCGCCGAACCAAAGTATGACATGCTGGTAGGCAGTATGACTTGTATCGTCCACAACTCACTTGTGTTCTACTCGTGCATATAACATCAACATCAATAACCTAGGCTCGGATGCCACTGTTGGGTTTCGTAGTAATTTCAAAAAATTTCCTACGCACACGCAAGATCATGTGATGCATAGCAATGAGGGGAGAGTATTGTCTATGTACCCAACGCAGACCGACTGCGGAAGCGATGACACGACGTAGAGGAAGTAGTCGTACGTCTTCCCGATCCAACCGATCAAGCACCGAAACTACGGCACCTCCGAGTTCGAGCACACGTTCAGCTCGATGACGATCCCCGGACTCCGATCCAGCAAAGTGTCGGGGAAGAGTTTCGTCAGCACGACGGCGTGGTGACGATCTTGATGAACTACAGCAGCAGGGCTTCGCCTAAACTCCGCTACAGTATTATCGAGGAATATGGTGGCAGGGGGCACCGCACACGGCTAAGGAATAGATCACGTGGATCAACTTGTGTCAACTTGTGTGTTTAGAGGTGCCCCTGCCTCCGTATATAAAGGAGGAGAGGAGGGGAGGCTGGCCGGCCAAGGGGGGGAGGCGCAGGAGAGTCCTACTCCCTCTGGGAGTAGGATTCCCCCTCCAATCCTAGTCCAACTAGGATTCCTCGGAGGGGAAAAGAGGAGGAGGGGGCCGGCCACCTCTCCTAGTCCTAATAGGACTAGGGGAAGGGGGGCGCGCAGCCCATCTAGGGCAGCCCCTTCTCTTTTCCACTAAGGCCCACTATGGCCCAAATAGCTCCCGGGGGGTTCCGGTAACCCTCTCGGTATTCCGGTAAAATCCCGATTTCACCCGGAACACTTCCGATATCCAAATATAGGCTTCCAATATATCAATCTTTACGTCTCGACCATTTCGAGACTCCTCGTCATGTCCGTGATCACATCCGGGACTCCGAACAACCTTCGGTACATCAAAATGCATAAACTCATAATATAACTGGCATCGTAACCTTAAGCGTGCGGACCCTACGGGTTCGAGAACAATGTAGACATGACCGAGACACGTCTCCGGTCAATAACCAATAGCGGGACCTGGATGCCCATATTGGCTCCTACATATTCTACGAAGATCTTTATCGGTCAGACCGCATAACAACATACGTTGTTCCCTTTGTCATCGGTATGCTACTTGCCCGAGATTCGATCGTCGGTATCCAATACCTAGTTCAATCTCGTTACCGGCAAGTCTCTTTACTCGTTCCGTAATACATCATCTCACAACTAACATATTAGTTGTAATGCTTGCAAGGCTTTATGTGATGTGTATTACCGAGAGGGCCCAGAGATACCTCTCCGACAATCGGAGTGACAAATCCTAATCTCGAAATACGCCAACCCAACATCGACCATTGGAGACACCTGTAGTACTCCTTTATAATCACCCAGTTACGTTGTGACGTTTGGTAGTACCCAAAGTGTTCCTCCGGTAAACGGGAGTTGCATAATCTCATAGTCATAGGAACATGTATAAGTCATGAAGAAAGCAATAGCAACATACTAAATGATCGTGTGCTAAGCTAATAGAATGGGTCATGTCAATCAGATCATTCAACTAATGATGTGACCTCGTTAATCAAATAACAACTCATTGTTCATGGTTAGGAAACATAACCATCTTTGATTAACGAGCTAGTCAAGTAGAGGCATACTAGTGACACTCTGTTTGTCTATGTATTCACACATGTATTATGTTTCCGGTTAATACAATTCTAGCATGAATAATAAACATTTATCATGAAATAAGGAAATAAATAATAACTTTATTATTGCCTCTAGGGCATATTTCCTTCAAACCCACAATCAAAGAATCAACGTTATGATAAGAGAGATTTTGTTGCTAGGAAGCATGGTGAGAAAGAGAACCATGGGTTCAGAAACCCATGCCTTTTCATCCTAAACCATCCAAGACAAAGGATGATAAGGATTTTGAGCGCTTTGCTTAAATGATTAGACCTATCTTCTTACATATGCGCTTAATTGATATGCTTAAATCAAACCCTTATGCTAAATATATGAAGGATATCATTACAAATAAAAGAAAGATACATGAAGCTGAAATCTCCACCATGCTTGCCAACTATACCTTTAGGGGTGGAATACCTAAGAAACTTGGTGAACTTGGAGTACCCACTATACCTTGCTCCATAAAAAGAAATTATGTTAAAACTGCCTTATGTGATTTAGTAGCCGGTGTTAGTGTTATGCCTCTTTCCTTGTACCGTAGACTTGAATTAAGTAAGTTGACACCTACTGAGATATCTTTACAAATGGCTGACAAATCAACTGCCATACCTGTCGGTATTTGTGAGGACGTGCCTGTTGTTGTTGCGAACGTTACTATCTTAACAGACTTTGTCATTCTTGATATTCCTAAGGACGACAGTATGTCGATTATCCTTGGTAGACCCTTTTTAAACACTGCAGGTGCTGTTATTGATTGCAACAAAAGCAATATCACCTTTCATGTTAATGGAAATGAGCACACGGTACATTTTCCGAGGAAACAACCTCAAGTTCACAACATAAATTCTATTGGGAAAATTCCATCAATTATATTTGGAGGTTTTGAATTTCCTCTTCCTACTGCAAAGAAAAATATGATATTCTTATTGTTGGGGATGTTCATATCCCCGTTGAGGTAACCTAGTGTCACTTCGAAATTTCTCTAGTTTTATGTGATTCTGAATGAGTTTGTTAACAAGACTTGATCAACCTTGTTAGTGGATTCCTTTTGATGATCATGAGATGGATGAAACTAGAAGGCACAATTTTCTGTACCCTCTCTTTACTTTCTGTTACTTAGAATAAATAAAGTAGAAATAGTATTTTTTTGTCTGTTTTCTGAATTATCCATGCAATAAAAATATTCCAAAAATAAAAGTTCTCCAAATGCCATGCAAATTTAGTATGATTTTTTATGGAATATTTGAGGATTTTAGGCACTGAAAACACTGCAAGGGGAGCAAGCACCTGGCCACGAGGGTCCAGGGCGCGCCCACCCCTACAGGGCGCGTCCCCTTGTCTCGTGGGCCCACGGTGGCTCCCCTCCACTTATTCCTGCACCCACACACTCCATCTTCCTCCTAAAAAAATCCCTATCCAGCTCAAGCACGAGTTCCAGCTTGTTTTGCTACGATTTTCGATCTCTTTGCTCAAAGCTCCATTCACAAAACTGCTTTGGGAGATTGTTGCTTGGTATGTGACTCCTCCAATGATCCAATTAGTTTTTGTTCTAGTGCTTTATTCATTGCAAATTGTTGCTACTTTGGTGACCCTGTTCTTGAGCTTGCATGTTAAATTTATGAGGTTCCAAGTAATTCTAATGCATGATATAGGCTCTAGGCACTTATGAGAATAGTTGCTATCAATCTTGTTCAGTTTTATTCACTTTTATTTTGAAGTTACTAAAAAAATCAAAAAATATTGCAGAAAAAGAAATATGTTCAGGAAAATGTACCAAGGTGGTTCTTCAAGAAAGAAAGGACCCAGGATCGTGATACGTGAGCTGGACGACAAACCACCAAGGGAAGCTGACGTACGACCTTGTGAATGGCCGTCAGAGCCGTTTATGGTTGCAGCGGGTATCAAGGATGAATTCGATGCATATGTGTGTAATGCTGACCTTGAGGAATTCATGCAAGATAAGTGCCCGCAATACCAGTACTTAACTGATTCATCTGTGAGAAGGTTTAAATTTACATCTTCGTGCAACTCTCAAAGTGTCCTGTTTGATATTTATGATAAATCATATACCATGGACCTAGAAGATTTTACTACTGCTTGCAAACTTCCGCAATGGGGAAGTGTTAATGAACCTAGTAATCTGAATATAAAGACTTCCTTGCTAGTATCACTGTGGGAGAATCTAGGGATATAGCACAAGCTACCATAGGGAGCTTTCCCATGTAAATAGTTTTATTTCTTTCCTTTCCTTTGGGGGTCAAGAGTAGAAGACTATAACGAAAATGTTTAGTGGCTCTAATATGCATGATTGTTGATTTAATTTAGAGCCCATATTACTTTGTCTTCTCTTTTGAAATGAATGCTTGCAGATTCCAGCTTAGTCCAATGCACGTACACTCTTATTATTATACACATCGTTCGGTCGTGCAAGTGAAAGGCAATAATGATGATATATGATGGACTGATTAAGATGAGAAAAGCTGGTATGAACTCGACCTCTCTTATTTTTATAAATATGACGAGTTCATCGTTCCTGATTCAGCCTATTATGAAGTAAACATATTTGCAATGACATTTAGAGATTATAGTAGCTTATGCCATGCTTAATTAGCTATGAGTTATAATGGTTTACCTTGCATGTCAACATGCTATTAAAATGATTGTGATGTGGTATGATGGGATGATATCCTCATTTGAATAAATTAAGTGACTCGACTTGACACATGTTCACGCATGTAGTTGAAACAGAATCAATATAGCCTTCACGATATTTATGTTCATGGTGGATTATATCCTACTCATGCTTGCACCTGGTATAAATTAATTTTAATGCATGTTCATGACTGTTGTCGCTCTCTCAGTTGGTCGCTTCCCAGTCTTTTGCTAGCTTTCACCTGTACTAAGTAGGAATACTGCTTGTGCATCCAAACTCCATAAACCCCAAAGTTATTCCATATGAGTCCACCATACCTTCCTATATGCGGTATCTACCTGCCGTTTCAAGTAAATTTATATGTGCCAAACTCTAAACCTTCAAATAAAATTCTGTTATGTATGCTCGAGCAGCTCATGTTTGAACTAGGGATGTCTGTACCTTCCATGCTAGGTGGGTTATTCTCAAGAGGAGTGGACTCCACTCCTCATTCACGAGAAAATGGCTGGTAACCTGGATGCCCAGTCCTATGATCAAAAAGATCAAAGCAAATCAAAATAATTAAACAAACTCCCCCAGGATTGTTGTTACTTGGAGGCACTCGTTGTTTCGACCAAGCCATGGATTGATGCTTGTTGGTGGTGAGGGAGTATAAACTTTTACCATTCTGTTTGGGAACCGCCTATAATGCATGTAGTATGGAAGATGTCGCCATCTCATAGTTGTTGCGTTGATAGTGAAAGTATATCGCTCAAAATGTTATTCATCTCTATTTTAAAATCGAGCTCTGGAACCTCTACAAATCCCCGCTTCCCTCTGCGAAGGGCCTATCTATTTACTTTTATGTTGAGTCATCACCTTCTTATTGAAAAGCACCCGCTGGAGAGCACACTGTCATTTGTATGCATTACTGTTAGTTTATATTGGGTATGACTTGACTGGATCTCTTTTACCATGAATTACAATGTTTAGTCAGTCCTTGATCTTTAAAGGTGCTCTGCATTTATGTTTTCTGGTCTCAGAAAGGGCTAGCGAGATACCATCTTGTTATATCATATTATGATTGTTTTCAGAAAGTGTTGTCATCCGAGTTTTATTATTATTGCTCGCTAGTTGATTATGCTATTGATATGAGTAAACATGAGACCTGAGTGTTATTGTGAATATGGTTAGTTCATAATCTTTGCTGAAACCTTGAATGCGAGCTTTACATATTTACAACAAAGAGCAAACAGAGTTTGTAAAAGTTTTTCTTTATCACTTTCAGTTTAACAACTGAATTGCTTGAGGACAAGCAAAGGTTTAAGCTTGGGGGAGTTGATACGTCTCCAACGTATCTACTTTTCCAAACACTTTTGCCCTTGTTTTGGACTCTAACTTGCATGATTTGAATGAAACTAACCCGGCTGACGTTGTTTTCAGCAGAACTGCCATGGTGTTGTTTATTGTGCAGAAAACAAAAGTTCTCGAAATGACCTGAAAATCCACGGAGATAACTTTTGGAAAAAATAAAAAATACTAGCAAAAGATGAAGGCCAGGGGGCCCACACACTGTCCACGAGGGTGGGGGGCGCGCCCCCTCCCCATGGGCGCGCCCCCTGTCTCGTGGGCCTCTTGATACTCCACCAACCTCAACTCCAACTCTATATATTCTGTTTTGCGGAGAAAAAAAATCAGAGAGGAAGTTTCATCGCGTTTTACGATACGGAGCCGCCGCCAAGCCCTAGAACCTCTCGGGAGGCCTGATCTGGAGTCCGTTCGGGGCTCCGGAGAGGGGGAGTCGTCGATGTCGTCATCATCAACCATCCCCCATCACCAATTTCATGATGCTCACCGCCGTGCGTGAGTAATTTCATCGTAGGCTTGCTGGACGGTGATGGGTTGGATGAGATTTACCATGTAATTAAGTTAGTTTTGTTAGGGTTTGATCCCTAGTATCCACTATGTTCTGAGATTGATGTTGCTATGACTTTGCTATGCTTAATGCTTGTCACTAGGGCCCGAGTGCCATGATTTCAGATCTGAACCTATTATGTTTTCATGAATATATGTGAGTTCTTGATCCTATCTTGCAAGTCTATAGTCACCTATTATGTGTTATGATCCGACAACCCCGAAGTGACAATAATCGGGATACTTCTCGGTGATGACCGTAGTTTGAGGAGTTCATTATTCAGTATGTGTTAATGCTTTGGTCCGGTACTCTATTAAAAGGAGGCCTTAATATCCCTTAGTTTCCACTAGGACGCCGCTGCCACAGGAGGATAGGACAAAAGATATCATGCAAGTTCTTTTTCATAAGCACGTATGACTATATTCGGAATACATGTCTACATTACATTGATGAACTGAGCTAGTTTTGTGTCACCCTATGTTATAACTATTACACGAGGAATCGCATCCGACATAATTATCCATCACTGATCCAATGCCTACGAGCTTTTCATATATTGTGCTTCGCTTATTTACTTTTCCGTTGCTACTGTTACAATCACTACAATACTGCTATCTTTACTCTTGCCACTGTTACCATTACTATCATACTACTTTGCTACTAAATACTTTGCTGCAGATACTAAGTTATCCAGGTGTGGTTGAATTGAAAACTCAACTGCTAATACTTGAGAATATTCTTTGGCTCCCCTTGTGTCGAATCAATAAACTTGGGTTGAATACTCTACCCTCGAAAGCTATTGTGATCCCCTATACTTGTGTGTTATCAGCCCTGTTTGAGACAATGGTGTGACAATGTCAGATTTTTTTACCAAATGTGGTTCAGAGTAGATCAGCAACGGTCAGCATATTCTGAATCATTGGCATGGCTCAGCTTGGTTGGTTAGTCAAATAAAGAATGAACCGCCATCTTTTGCATCAGCGATGGAAATTTTTGACCGGCGGGCTCGACGAGGCCGGCGTCGTGCTCCTCTTCCGCGACAAGGTGTACCTCCAGCCCAACAAGTTCAGCTCGGCCCCGCATTGCCGCTCCTTCCTCCCCCGCCACCTCTGCATCATCCCTGACATTTTTCACGACAAATTACTAGGAGTACTATTCGTTCGGCTTTGCCATTTTCTGTTCGCGGTTTGGTTCTGCGACTCTGGAGTTTGTGTTCGGTCCGTGCTCTGCATTCTCCCTCACGTTTTTGGAAATTTTGAGGCATCCTCGATGCACCCGAGGGGGACGCATTGACGAATACCATCACGCGCTCCCTGATTCGACCCCTGGAGCCGGAGGTACCCGCTTGATTCAGGTCATTGTGCGTGTGACGCGCGACGGCCCTAGTACTGATGGATCGGTGCATTCCTCTCTCCAATGGTGACCATCAGGTGTTCGGTAGATTTCCTCAGAGTACAGGTCTACAGGTGCACTTGTCGAATCGGCGGTCCAGTTTCCTGGGCCTGGCACATTGTTTATTCATCAAATCCCCACCATTGGTCCCTCAGTTTCACTCGTCCAAATTGCGCGCAACACTTGAATTCATCGTCCACTTTCTTATGCGTTGTTCAACCTGAATAGCAGATTGAAGTTTTGGAACTGACCTAGCATGGTGCGGCAGGAGGATGGCAACCATGGCCGGACCGTTTAGCCCATGGAACAGAACCAGAAGCAATGCACTTTTCGATGGCACAAAAAGTCGTCTGGTTGCTTCAGGACGCGGCTCCAAGTGGTGGGTGGCTCACTGCATGCTCCTCCCGAGTGCGCACGCCGGACGCACCAGTGCAAAAGTTATCTCCGTTTTTCCATGGGGAGGAACTCTTCCGATTAAGTGGGTGATAAAGCAATCGATACCTTCTCCCCTAGCTTGCTTTCCTATGTCCTTTCTTGTCATACAGGACGGGTCATTTGCTGTGTGGAATCTGTTTTTTTTCTTGTTTCAGTCTAGATGGGTGGCTTGTTGTGCAGGGTGCCTATCTTGTTATCTAGTGGTTCGTTAGCATACTAAACTACCAGTCTACCATGCATAAAGTTTGTCGTTTGATAGCACGATCCTTTTGTCGGTAACAAACAATTTGACTTGCCTAAAGGTTGGCGGTTTTTGGAATTACATTATTTGTTCAAGTAATTCATAATCGTGTTACCTGATTACTGTATGTTGTAGCTTTCACTTTTCTTGGACATACTTTGTTTAGTGAAGAAACCTCCTTGTGTCACATGCTGAATATCTTTAAACCTTGTTGCTAGGTGGGCAAAAGAGAAAGTTTCCTCGGGTTACTTTGATGGTGTTGCATGTGATCAGTTATCAAGTTATGAGGCAAAAGCTTTTAGTTACATGAAAATATTGTGATGTCTTCTCTCAGACATTTTTAATTAATTTGGTTCCATAATTTCTACTTTCTAAATAAATGTTTACTTTGGCAGCTCTGATGTATTTATGTTTGACTACAGTTTTGTTGTCATTATTGTAGAACTCTAAATTTAGTCTTCATCAATACATATGCTGACATTTCTTGCGGCGTGACTTGAAGGCTTTAGGTCTATAGCAGCAGCATGATATTGAGATCTCCATGAAATTAGCTGTCATTTAGCATTGGCTGTAGCAGCAACTGGTACTTTACATGGGTAGTAGTAGTGGAACATCAGCTGATATTTAATATTGGCAGACGCTGATGCTTTTCTTGTTGCATACAAATTGTGGATCTTGTAAGAGAGCACTGTTCTTCTCAGACATTTTTTATTTTAATTTGGTTTCATAATTTCTACTTTCTAAATGTTTACTTGGGGCCCATGTGTTGTAACTACAATTTGTTGTCATTATTTTAGAACTCTAAATTTAGTCTTCACCAGTACATATATGCTGAGATTTCTTGGGGTCTGACTTGAAGGTCTATAGCAGTAGCGCGACATTAGCTGACATTTAACATTGGAAGTAGTAGCAGCAGCTGGTACTTTGCATTGGTAGAAGTAGTGGAACGTCGGCTAATATTTAATGTTGGCAGAGACTGATGCTTTGCTTATTGCATACAGATTGTGGATCTTGTAAGAAAAGCTATGCCCCTTGCAGTGACACCTGAGGATGTTCCAAGAAAGGAAGAGCTCAAGCAACTCCAGACACATTTGGAAGATATCAACAAGCTCGCACACAAGCAAGTCCGGCGTATCCTCTGGTCTGGGCTAGGGTTCTTGATCATGCAGGTCGGGCTCTTCTTCAGGCTCACCTTCTGGGAGTTCTCGTGGGACGTCATGGAGCACATCACATTCTTCACAACTGCGACGGGCCTGGTTGTTGGGTACGCCTACTTCCTCATCACATCAAGGGATCCGACATACCGGGACTTCATGGAGAGGATGTTCCAGTCCCGGTAGAGGAAGTTGATCCAGAGGCAGAAGTTCAACCTGGACAGGTACCTGGAGCTCCAAAGGTGCTGCAAAGATCCTCTGGAGAAGATCTGCGGCACCAGCCATTTCTCCAACGCTGACATCGCTCATCTACACGAACTGTCTGTTCACAAGTGACAGACAACCCTTCCGTCGCTCTAAAACACTAATATACAGTGCCCCTTTTCATCTTTGATTCTCATGGGATGATGATGAAGAAAGTATTAACATCGCTGATGTTTCTTGCGCTTGCGAAGTAGACCTTTGGCAAACCTTTTTCGTGGTCTCTCTCCTATGCAAATGTCTAGGCTAGCAACCCAGTATAGCTATTTCTCTCTCTTTTGTACATTGTTGAAGCAGAAGCACTTTGATGCATGGACTGCTTTGTCTGTATGAACTTACCAAGAGCTGTATAACCCTGCACCCGCTGCTAATCAACCGTGTTATGGGATTCAGTAGTTCTTACTTAAGTCTTGGTTGATACCTAGGCTCTGACGTTTGTGGTCTATTGCCCCCTTTGAATCTTTATTTTATTGCACGATGAGTGTTTGACCTGCTGGTACGAACTTCATAATGTGCCTTCAGAGGAGGTATATTTTTGAGAAGTGGGGAACCGAGGGCTTGGTAGCTCTCTTTGATTGTCCACCATGCTGCAGGGTTTTTCCCATACTGATCTTTGAAAAAGAAGACATTACGTAGGTCGCCTAGCATCCCATAGAGCAGCACATCCAGAGCCTGGCCTTGAATAATTTGTTGAAGGTGATGATGTCCGCCTTCATGCCTGTCTTGAGAAGGAAGCGGGCGAGCGCTTGGCCTGCTCACGCGCCTCGCCTCCTGCTCGAGAGGGAGGACGCCTTCTCGTTCCCACCGGTGCACGCATCACCTCCGCTGCTTTTGTCCGCTCCTCTAAGAGAAACTTCAATGGGGTGACCCATTTCGTCCGCTGGCGTCCGTTTGGGTTGGCGTGGACAAAAATGACGGCCCAATGCGCCGACCCAAACTCAAATCATGTCCGCCTGGCGTCCGCGCCGACCCATTTCCGGCACAAAATTGCGCGTGGAATGCGTCGGCGCGAACACGCCGCGCGTCTCCTCGCCGTCCGCCGCGTCCCCACCTGACGGCCACCCAACCGCCATCGGTCGTCTTATTTATGATGACCACCGACAGCGGGCCCAGGCGTCAGCTTGTGGATGCGTCCTTTTTTTACCACGCGTGCGGCGGGGTGATATGTCCATTTTGCATCATGCTTTTATATCGATATTTATTGCATTATGGGCTGTTATTACACGTTATGTCACAATACTTATAGCTATTCTCTCTTATTTTACAAGGTTTATCATGAAGAGGAAGGATGTCAGCAGCTGGGATTCTGGCTGGAAAATGAGCAAATATTGAAAACCTATTCTCCACAGCTCCAAAAGACATGCAACTCCATGAAAGTCATTTTTGGATTTAATAAGAATTATTGAGCAAAGAAAGTACCGGAGGGGGCCCACACCCTGGCCAGGAGGGTCCCCCCTACTGGGCACGCCCCCTGTCTCCTGGGCCCCCTGGTGGCCCTCCGGTGCCCATCTTCTGCTATATGAGGTCTTTTACCCTTGAAAAAAAATCATAAACAAGCTCACGAGACGAAACTCCGCCGCCACGAGGCGGAACCTTGGCGGAACCAATCTAGGGCTCCGGCGGAGCTGTTCTGCCGCGGAAACTTCCATACGGGAGGGGGAAATCATCACCATCGTCATCACCAACGATCCTCTCATCGGGAGGGGGTCAATCTCCATCAACATCTTCACCAGCACCATCTCCTCTCAAACCCTAATTCATCTCTTGTATTCAATCTTGTATCCAAAACCACAAATTGGTACATGTGGGTTGCTAGTAGTGTTGATTAGTCCTTGTAGTTGATGCTAATTGGTTTACTTGATGGAAGATCATATGTTCAGATCCTTTATGCATATTAATAATCCTCTCATTATGAACATGAATATTCTTTGTGAGTAGTTCCGTTTGTTCCCGAGGACATGGGTGAAGTCTTGCTATTAGTAGCCATGTGAATTTGGTATTCGTTCGATATTTTGATGAGATGTATGTTGTCTCTCCTCTAGTGGTGTTATGTGAACGTCGACTACATGACACTTCACCATTATTTGGGCCTAGAGGAAGGCATTGGGAAGTAATAAGTAGATAATGGGTTGCTAGAGTGACAAAAGCTTAAACCATAGTTTATGCATTACTTCGTAAGGGGCTGATTTGGATCCATTAGTTTCATGCTATGGTTAGGTTTATCTTAATACTTCTTTTGTAGTTGCGGATGCTTGCAATAGGGGTTAATCATAAGTGGGTTGCTTGTCCAAGAAAGGGCAGTACCCAAGCACCGGTCCACCCACATATCAAATTATCAAAGTAACGAACGCAAATCATATGAGTGTGATGAAACTAGCTTGACGATAATTCCCATGTGTCCTCGGGAGCGCTTTTCTCATTATAAGAAATTGTCCAGGCTTGTCCTTTGCTAAAAAGGATTGGTCCACCTTGTTGCACCTTATTTACTTTCATTGCTTGTTACCCGTTATGAATTATCTTATCACAAAACTATTTGTTACCTACAATTTCAGTGCTTGCAGAGAATACCTTACTGAAAACCGCTTATCATTTCCTTCCGCTCCTCGTTGGGTTCGACACTCTTACTTATCGAAAGGACTATGATAGATCCCCTATACTTGTGGGTCATCAAGACTCTTTTCTGGCGCCGTTGCCTTGGAGTGAAGCGCCTTTGGTGAGTGGAACTTGGTAAGGAAACATTTATATAGTATGCTGAAATTTTCTGTCACTTGTTACTATGGAAACTGATCCTTTGAGGGGCTTGTTCGGGGCATCTTCGCCCCGACCAGTAGAGCAAAGAGTTGCTCCTCAACCTACTGAACCTACTGAAAATATTCACTTTGAAATTCCTTCGGGTATGTTGGAGAAACTGCTAGCTAATCCTTTTGCAGGCGACGGAACATTGCATCCCGATTTACACCTTATCTTTGTGGATAAAGTTTGTGGATTATTTAAGCTTGCAGGTATTCCCGATGATGTTGTCAAGAGGAAGGTCTTCCCTTTATCTTTAAAGGGAGATG
The DNA here is from genome assembly GCF_018294505.1 of Triticum aestivum. Lineage (NCBI taxonomy): Eukaryota > Viridiplantae > Streptophyta > Magnoliopsida > Poales > Poaceae > Triticum > Triticum aestivum. Next base: position 603,551,105 of record NC_057801.1, read on the forward strand.
CATTGACATGGTATAGGCTATGTGATGATACGGGATCTTGGAATTATAAACGATTGAAGTTGGAATTTCACCAGAAGTTCTATCATATGCATCTTGTTCATCGTGATCGTAATTACATATATAATTTTTGGCCTCGCGAAGGAGAAAGCATCGCTCAAGATTGGGGGAGGCTTAAGTCAATGTTATATTCATCCCCAATCATGAGCTCTCAAGAGAAATGATTATTCAAAAATTTTATGCTCGGCTTTCTCTCAATGATCGCACCATGCTCGATACTTCCTGTGTTGGTTCTTATATGTTGAAGACTACTGAATTCAAGTGGGATTTATTGGAAAGAATTAAACTCAACTCTGAAGATTGGGGTTTGGACGATGGTAAGGAATCAGGTATGACACCTAAGTTTGATTGTGTTAAATCTTTTATGGATACCGATGCTTTTCGTGGATTTAGCGCTAAATATGGACATGACTCTGAGACAGTAGCTTCTTTCTGTGAATCTTTTGCTACCCACGTTGATCTCCCTAAGGAGAAGTGGTTTAAATATAATCCTCCCATTGAAGTAAAAGTAGTTGCACCTATTACAGTTGAAGAAAAGACTATCACTTATAATGATCCTATTGTTCCTACTACTTATGTTGAGAAACCACCTTTTCCAGTTAGAATAAAGGATCATCCTAAAACTTCAGTTGTTGTTCGTAAGAGTAATACTAGGACTTATACACCACCTGAGCAAGTTAAAGTTGAACCTAGTATTGCTATGGTTAAAGATCTCTTGGATGATAATATAGATGGGCATGTTATTTACTTCTGTGGTGAAACTGCTAATATTGCTAAACCAGATGCTAAGATACATAGACCTGTTGTAGGCATGCCTGTTATTTCTGTTAAAATAGGATATCATTGTTATCATGGCTTATGTGATATGGGTGCTAGTGCTAGTGCAATACCTTTTTCCTTATATAATGAAATTATGCATGATATTGCACCTGCTGAGTTAGAAAAAATAGATATTACAATTAAGCTTGCCAATAGAGATATTATTTTACCAGTTGGGATTGTTAGAGATGTTGATGTCTTGTGTGAGAATGTTAAATACCTTGCTGATTTCCTTGTTCTGGGTTCCCCGCAAGATGACTTTTGTCCCATTATATTTGGTAGACCCTTCTTGAATACTGTTAATGCTAAGATCGATTGCGAAAAGGATGTTGTCACGATTGGCTTGGATGATATGACTCATGAGTTTAATTTTGCTAAATTTCATAGACAACCCCGTGATAAAGATTTGTCTAGTAAGGATGAAATTATTGATCTTGCTTCTATTGCCGTGCCTCCTACTGATCCGTTAGAACAATATTTGCTAGACCATGAAAATGATATGTTTATGAATGAAAGAAGGGAAATAGATAAAGTATTCCTTCAACAGGGTCCTATTCTGAAACACAACTTACCTGTTGAAATCCTAGGGGATCCCCCTCCACCCAAGGGTGATCCCGTGTTTGAGCTCAAACCTTTACCTAATAATCTTAAATATGCTTATCTTGATGAAAAGAAGATATATCCTGTTATTATTAGTGCTGACCTTTCATAGCAAGAAGAGGAAAGATTATTGAAAACTCTGAAGAAGCACCGTGCTGCTATTGGATATACTCTAGATGATCTTAAGGGCATTAGTCCCACTCTATGCCAACATAAAACTAAATTGGACGGAGGTTCCAAACTAGTAGAGATCATCAACGACGATTAAATCCTAAGATGAAAGAAGTGGTAAGAAAGGGGATACTAAAGCTCCTTGACGCAGGTATAATTTATCCCGTTGCTGATAGTGATTGGGTAAGTCCTGTCCATTGCGTTCCTAAGAAGGGAGGTATTACTATTGTTCCTAATAATAAAGATGAATTGATTCCGCAAAGAATTATTACAGGTTATAGGATGGTAATTGATTTCTGTAAATTAAATAAAGCTACTAAGAAAGATCATTACCCTTTACCCTTTATTGATCAAATGCTAGAAAGACTATCCAAACATACACATTTCTGCTTTCTAGATGGTTATTCTGGTTTCTCTCAAATACCTGTGTCGGCAGAGGATCAATCAAAAACTACTTTTACTTGCCCTTTCGGTACCTTTGCTTATAGACGTATGCCTTTTGGTTTATGTAATGCACCTGCTACCTTTCAAAGATGCATGATGGCTATTTTCTCTGACTTTTGTGAAAAGATTTGTGAGGTGTTCATGGATGACTTCTCCATTTATGGATCCTCTTTTGATGATTGCTTGAGCAACCTTGATCGAGTTTTGCAGAGATGTGAAGACACTAGTCTCGTCTTCAATTGGGAAAAGTGCCACTTTATGGTTAATGAAGGCATTGTCTTGGGACATGAAATTTCCGAAAAAGGTATTGAAGTTGATAGAGCTAAAGTTGAGGGCACAAGATTAGTCCGCAAAAGCATTGTCATCAATCACCAAAACACCTTAGGGATAAATATGCCCTTACAATCTCCCCCTTTTTGGTGGATTGATGACAATACGGGATTTGCACAAAGGGAGACAATATAGAACATATGCAAACCCCACAACTTCAAAATATAGACGAGCTCCCCCTAGATGCGTGCTCTCTAGATAAGTGCTTTGGACTGCACGGCACGTATACTAGGATCAACACTCCCCCTATATTTTGTAAACAAGGCATATAGGCAACAATAAGGCTGACACTAGACAAAGAGATAAGTATGAGCATGACATAACTTGCACAATATAACATAAGCTCAAGTAAGGTATGATAGAGTGCATATGTCTTACACCATATGATAGAACAGGTCTCATGAGCAAACTAAAGCAAAGCAAGCAAGGTTCAACGGAACAAACGCGAGCAAAGCAAACACAAGCACGACACAAGACACACAAATCCCTACACTCTCTCCCCCTTTGGCATCAAGACGCCAAAAAGGCGGAAAGGACACCTAAAACACAAGTGGTGGCTCAAGCGGAGTAGTCAGACGCACGTTCCTCGTCAGACTCGGCAGTAGGAATGGTCTCCTCATTGTTCTCCTCAGAATTGGTCCACACGAGGCCTTGCTTGGCCATCCAGTCAGCCTCGGGAGTGATGTGCCTCTCAGAACCACTTGACACCTCCTCGCCAAGCTTCCTCAAGATCCTCTTGTCACGACGGTGACTCTCCTTGGAAGCCACGTGAGCCTGATATTGCCCCTGAGCTTGCATACAGAACAGAGCCTTCATCTTGTTCTTCAGCCTCTTTGCCCAAGATGGCTCAGAGGAGGGAGGGATGAAACCCCCATAGCTAACCTCATCCTCATCTGCGTCCACATTCATGGCAGTCGCGGCCTCATCACGAGAAGTGGTGTTAGCCCACTGAGTCTTGACATGGAGCTTGATGGACTCGTGTCGAATCCAACCAAGGGCCTCAAACTCCTCCTGAGGGAACTCCTTCTCCCAAGTTGCCGAGATCAACTGAAACAGATAAGGTCCATAGATGGGGACCTTGCGGTTGAATACCGCAAACTGAAGCTCACACCACATGATATGTGAGACATCAAGTGGTGGTGACTGAGTGTTGCGTGCTTCCTCACACAGAAGTAGCATGTCCACCAGATAAGCATGTACCTTGTCCTTGTCACCAATGCGAGGAAAGAGAGAGTTGCGGAAGATCTGGTACATGATGTCAAGGAAGGAGTTGAGCACCCAAGATGACTTGCCATTGGAGAGCTTCTTCTCAACATAGAAGTGCTGAAGTTTGTTCTTGTTGGCTGACTCGGGATTGCCATGAGGACAAGCGCCTTGGGGAGTGGCGAGCCCCTCATCCTGAACACCTAGCAAAGTCATGAACTCCTTCCAAGTAGCAGTCAACTTCTGACCATTGGTCATCCAAGTCATAGTCCGTGCCTCATCAGAATGAAAGTACACTGAGGCAAAGAACTGAGCCACAATCTCAGGATCATAGTCTTTGTGGAAAGAGATGATGTGCCTAATGCCAAATTGCTCCACAAGATCCAGAGCCTCACCAAAGTAGTCCCGATGCTTTGCTTCCCTCAGAAGATGCATGTCGATCCAGTGCACGTCCACATAGATGTTCCGCTTGGCCTTGATCACGTCTAGATAAATGAGATTCTGCTGCTTGGTCCAGAACATATCATTCCCTCGGAAGTTGGCACGAGGTTGCACATAGGGGTTGATCCTCCTGCGAGAGATGAACTCAGCGAGCGGTATCTCATCCATACCCATGGTGGGTTCCTTGTCCTTGGAGGCGGTGGACTTGGTCCTACGTTGGGGGGCATGGGAGCCCTCTAGAGCTTCATCTTGATTGCGCAGATGCTTGGAGCCCATGTCACGGCTTGGATTGGAACAACGAGTAGAGGTACCGGAGCCACCGCCTAAGACACAAGGCACAAGAACACACACAAAAGCGAGAAGGATCAATGCAAAGAAAACAACAAAGCTATGAAACAAGTAGAACTAGCATTTGATAAGTGTTACATGATAGATTTGACAACATGGTAGCACTGCTTGTGAGCGTGGAACTAAAAAATTAGTGCCGCTCTAAGTCACGGTAGTACCGTGCGGGCGGTAGTACCGCGCTGGAGATGCGGTAGTACCGCTCCGGCGGTAGTACCGCACGGGAGGTGCGGTAGTACCGCATGGAGTCAGATCCGAAACTGCCACTAGATCTGAGTACTACCGCAACAACAAACTGGTACTACGGTCGATCAAATCTACCATGCGGCAACAAATCAAGTACTATCTCTATGTATTACTACTCTCCTACATCCTACTCTTGCATAGATCTAGCCTAAAATTTCAAGAACTGCAAGCATCTCCCCAAAAACCTAGGAGCACAAGAACAAACCAACAAGAGAGGGATTTGGCGAGAAACCTTGGTCCATGGCAAGAGGACGTGGTGGGGAACGATCCCACTGGTCGGAATCCGAGGAGAGCGGCCGGGGACGGAGATCCGATGAGGGCCTCCGGCGCCGTTCGTGGGCAGGAGAGGGAGAGGCGGCATGGGGAGGAAAGAGTGAATGGGTATGGGGGAGTTGGAACTCCCCCTGCCCGCTCTTAACCCCCCCCCCCCCCCCCGCGCTCGCTACTCCATGGTAGTATTGCGGGTCCTTGCGGTAGTACCGCGCCGTCGACGGTAGTACTGCTCCACCAGCGGCAATAAAAAATTACTGCCATGCTGGTTGCGGTAGTACCGTGGCATGCCACGGTAGTACCATGAGCCCAAGAAAACGCAGTTTCGACCAAAGGGAAAAACAGCTCTGCACGGAACCTTCAAGTGAACGAACCCACCAACGAGCTGACGAACAAGACACCACAAGCACAAGCTAGGCACGAAGAGAGGAAAAGACAACAAGGACCAAAAAAACAAGAACCGACCTCTCCAAGGAGAGGGCGGTGGCCGGAGCCACCTATGTTTGAGTCGATTGGTATGGCACCGCGAAGAATTATCCTTGGGCCCATGACCAAAACTCGTCTTTGAAGCACAAGAAACATCAAAAATGGCGAATGTGAAAGAGTTGATCAATTTATGCATAATGGGGGGAGGGAGAGTTCATTGAGAGAACAACACTCCCCCTATGTCCATGCCTACACCTAAACTATACAACAAGTTGAGAGTGGTGGGGTGTGCAAGGGTTCAAGTCACATTGCTCGAATCAATGATATTTAGTTCATTCCTTAACTCGTGAAATCTTGCTTCATCCAAGGGCTTCGTGAAAATATCTGCAAGGTTATCATGAGTGTTGACATAGTTGAGCTCGATCTCCCCTCGCCTAATGTGATCCCGGATGAAGTGATACCGAATCTCAATGTGCTTCATCTTGAAGTGTTGCACCGGGTTGAGAGAAATCTTGATGGCACTTTCATTGTCACACCAAAGAGGCACTTTCTCACAAATGACACCTAATCCTTTAAAGTTTGCCTCATCCATAAGAGTTGTGCACAACAACTGCCGGCCGCCACATACTCCGCTTCGGTGGACGAGAGAGACACACAACTTTGCTTCTTGGAAGACCAACTAACCAAAGAGCAACCAAGAAATTGGCACCCTCCAGAAGTGGACTTCCTATCCACTTTGTCTCCCGCCCAATCGGAATCTGAATATCCCTCAAGTTTGAAGTTTGCTCCTCTTGGGTACCATAAGCCAAAGTTTGGGGTATGAGCCAAATATCGAAAGATTCGCTTGACCGCCACCAAGTGACTTTCCTTTGCTGCGGCTTGAAACCATGCACAAATTCCCACACTCAACATGATATCCAGTCTAGATGCACAAAGGTAAAGCAAGGAGCCAATCATGGAGCGAAATACCTTTTGATCCACCGCTTTACCATTGGGATCAATGTCAAGTTGGCACTTGGTGGGCATTGGGGTGGAAGCTGGCTTGACATCACTTAGCTTGAATCTCTTTAGCATGTCTTGAGTGTATTTGGCTTGGTTGATGAAGGTTCCTTCTCTTCTTTGCTTGATTTCGAACCCGAGGAAGAACTTCAACTCTCCCATCATAGACATCTTGAACTTTGAGGTCATAAGTGCGGCAAATTCTTCATTGAAAGCTTTGTTAGGGGAACCAAAAATAATATCATCAACATATAGTTGGCACACAAACAACTCCCCTTTGACCTTCTTAGTAAAAAGAGTGGGGTCGATTTTCCCGATTTCGAACCCACGATCTTGTAACAACTCCGTAAGATGCTCATACCACGCACGTGGGGCTTGTTTAAGGCCATAGAGCGCCTTGTGGAGTTGGTACACATGATCGGGGAAGTAGGGATCTTCGAACCCGGGGGGGGGGTTGTTTGACATACACCAACTCATTAATGGGACCATTAAGAAAAGCACTCTTCATATCCATTTGTTGCAACGTGAAATTATGATGAGAAGCATAAGCAATCAACAAACGAATAGATTCAAGGCAAGCAACGGGAGCGAAGGTTTCACCGTAGTCGATACCCTCGACTTGGGAGTAGCCTTGTGCCACCAAGCGAGACTTGTTGCGAACAATAATCCCATGAGCATCTTGCTTGTTCTTGAATATCCACTTGGTGCCTATGACATTATGATTCCCGGTTGGCCTTGGCACTAATTTCCACACTTGGTTATGCTCGAAGTTGTTGAGTTCTTCATGCATGGCATTGAGCCAATCCGGGTCCTCAAGCGCCTCATAAACCTTTTGGGGTTCGACACAAGAAACAAACACATGATGTTCACAATAGTTTGGTAATTGTCTACGAGTGCTTACCCCCTTTCTTAGGCTTCCAACCACATTCTCCATAAGATGACCTTTGGTGGTGAGCTTGGAGGCGATCTTCGCGGCACGACGCTCTAAATCCTCCTGGAAGTGAAGAGAGGAGGGGTAACTTGATCATCTTGAGCGTCATCTTGAGCTTGCCCTTGATCTTGAACTTGCTTGAAGGGAAGAGCTTGACCTTGGGCATCATTCAGTGGTTCACCATCATCTTGAGGTTGATCTTGCCCTTGATCTTGCTCATGAGGTTGAGGGCCTTCACTTTGTTCTTCGGAAGCGAGTGGGTCTTGGGTTGGTGATGGCTCCACTTGAGTGGAGCATTGTCCTTCTCCTTCGGCCACAAGGGGTTCCTCAATGGGTAGGATATGACCAACACCCATTCTTCTTATGGCTTGGGGAGGAATTTCATCACCTACATCACAAGTGCCACTTTGCTCCACTTGGGAGCCGTTATTCTCGTCAAACTCCACATTACACGTCTCCTCAATGAGTCTGGTGGACTTGTTGAGGACACGGTAAGCATGAGAGTTTGTAGCATAACCAACAAATATGCCCGCATAAGCTCTAGCCTCAAATTTAGACAAACTAACACCTTTCTTGAGAATGAAACACTTACACCCAAACACCCGGAAGTACTTGAGGTTGGGCTTGTTACCGGTAAGAATTTCATAAGGAGTCTTGTTCAAGCCTTTGCGGAGGTAGAGCCAATTTGATGCATGACATGTTGTGTTGATCGCTTCAGCCCAAAAGTTATAAGGAGACTTGAACTCCGCCATCATGGTCCTTGCCGCATCCATCAACGTCCGATTCTTCCTTTGTGCTACACCATTTTGTTGAGGGGTGTAAGGTGCGACATACTGATGCTTGATCCCCTCATCACTGAGAAACTCATCCAAGGTGTAGTTCTTGAACTCGGTGCCGTTGTCACTCCTTATGATCAAGATCTTTGCATCATGTTGCTGTTGAGCTTCATTTGCAAAGTCGATGACGGTTTGTTGAGTCTCGCTCTTCCTCTTGAAGAAATATACCCAAGTATATCTTGAATAGTCATCCACGATCACCAAGCAATACTTCCTAACCCCAAGACTATCAAAAGAAGGAGGCCCAAAGAGATTCATGTTAAGGAGCTCCAAGGGTCTCTTCGAGTAGATGATAGTCAAGGGAGGGTGAGCCGTCTCATGAAGCTTTCCCTCGATACAAGCACTGCAAGCATGATCTTTGGCAAAGCTAACATTTGTTAGTCCCTGGACATGGTCCCCCTTGAGAAGGCTTTGCAAAGATCTCATATTAACATGGGCTAAACGGCGATGCCAAAGCCATCCCACATCAACTTTAGCCATTAGGCATGTCGCGATCTTAGTGGGTCGCTTCGAAAAGTTAATCACATAAAGACCATTCTCGACATGCCCAACAAAGGCTACTTTAAGAGTATTGCTCCACAAGAGGGCCATGGTATCAACATCAAAGAAAGTAGCAAAGCCCATGAGTGCAAGTTGACAAACGGAAAGAAGATTGTAAGCAAGGGACTCAACAAGCATGACTTTCTCGATCGTGAGATCATGAGAAATGACAACCTTGCCAATCCCCAATACCTTAGAGGACGAGGCATCACCCCACTCGACGTTGGTGGGCATAGATGGAATTCTATGCACATCCACCACCAAATCCTTGCTTCCGGTCATATGATTTGTTGCTCCACTATCGAGCAACCATGATCCTCCACCGAAAGCAAACACCTACACGAAATCAATGCTTGGTTTTAGGTACCCATTGAGTAATGGGTCCTTTGATGTTAGTAACAAGGGTCTTGGGAACCCAAATAGACCATTCAATGTACTCATAAGGGGAACCAACAAATTAGCATAAACATGTCCATCCCTAGCACGACATAACACATAAGAAGGGTTAAAGTCGCCGGCTTTGTTGGAAGGGGTGGCATTGCCCTTCTTGACATCACCACCCTTCACATTGTTCTTCTTCTCCTTAGGAGCACTCTCTCCCTCCTTCACAAACATTTGCTTGAGAGGAGGAGGTCGTTTGGTCTTGTCATTCTTCTTCTTGTTCTTGGACTTGGGTGCGAACCCAACTCCTTCCTTGGCCACAACTTACTTTTGATTGCTCAAAAGGTCATTGAGGTTTTTCTCACCTTGAATGCATGTCACAAGGCCTTTATTCAATTGCTCTTTCAACTAGGCATTCTCCTCCACAAGATGCACGTGCTCACAACACGGGTTAGTAGCATTTGCGTTATCAATTAAGACCATATGAGGAAAGGTGGCTTTCTCCTTGGTTAGCTTCACTTGGAGTTGATCATGAGACTCCTTGAGGCTAGCATGAGCACCCTTAAAAGCCTCGTGAGCCTTGTCAAGTAAATCAAACTCCTCTTTGAGTCTAGCAAGGTCAACCCCAAGTTTAGCCTTCTCGGAGTTTATCACACGAGAGACAACAAGAGAATGATCAAGATCTTTATTTAATTTAGCATGGTCATCATTGTGTGACTCCTCAAGAGCCAATCGATGACAACTCTCTTCCTCAAGAGCGTTAGAGAGATCCAATATCTCATCGGCATAGTCACGACTATGACCTTCCCTCTTAGAGATGGTTTCTTCATGAGCCTCGATCATGTCATTGGCTTCACCAAGTTGTTCCAAGAGAGCAACAAGGTGCTTCTTGGATTTGCCCTTGAGTTTACTCATAAAAGACTCAAATTCATTCATCTCTTCATTAGACCCCTAATTTTCATCAATGCAATCCGTCAAGGAGGGATTAGTAATGGTGGTGGTTTTGATGTTGGGGGTTACCTTGTTAGTGGCTTTAGCCATGAGACACTTGGCGGTGATGTTCTCATTGGGTGAGGAAGAGAGACACCCGGGGAGTTGTGGCAATGGCAACGGAGGCCATGGCCATTGCTTCTCCATCTTCATCATCATCGTCATCCTCATGGTATTCTTCTTGAACCACTAACCCTCGAGTAGGAGTCTTTTTGGTGAAGTTGTTCTTGTTGGGGAAGGACTTGGCTTTGTCTTTTCGAATGAGCTTGCCACCATTGTCTTCCCGCTTCTCGTAAGGACAATCCACAACAAAGTGACTCACATTGCCACAATTGTAACAAGTTCTCAGTCGTTGCTTGCCCTTGAACCCACTTGAATTGTTCTTGTCGAAATTGGGCCTTGTTTTCTTCTTGCTCCAAAATTGCCTTGAAGCAATAGCCATGTGCTCATGGTAATCATATTTTGTATCCTCGGGATTGCCCTCCTCATCTTCCTATTCTTCCTCTTCTTCCACAATGACCTTGGCCTTCAAGGAAAGATTGGACTTCTTTGTTCTTTGAGAACGGAGCACCGCGTTGTCGGCAGTCTTGTCCAAGATGCTCATTGCTACGAACTCATCCAACACTTCACTTGAGGTCATGGAGTGGAAGTCCGATCTTCGACGGATGACGGACGACATGGCCTTGTTGTAGGGCATCATGGCCTTGAGGAACTTGCGCTTGATCCAATTGTCATCTGTGTCCTTGCTCCCATGATCTCGGAGTGAGACCGTGAGTTTGGTTACTCTCCGAAAGAGCTCACGAGGTTCTTCATCTTTTTCATTGCAAACTCATCGGCTTTGTCTTGCACCACTTCATAGTTGGAGCGTTGAATGCTTGCGCTTCCCCGATAGAGAGACACAACGCAATGCCATGCGTCTTTGGCCATGGCGTAGGGTCGAAGATGAGGGAGATCTTTGGGGAGAATTGCATCTTGGATGATGAAGAGAGAATTCTCATTGAATTGATTATCCACGGCTTATCTAGGGGTGAAGTTGCTTCGGTCATGTGGATAGAAACCTTCTTCAATGATTCTCCAAAGGTTAGTATTCACATGATTTAAATGACGCTTCAAGCGATACACTCAAGAATCAAAATCCTCATTTTTCACAATCTTAGGAGGAGGACCGGCATGATTTAAATGAGTAGAGAGAATCGGTCCTCCGTAAGTTGGAGGTTCCACATGGGCAAAGATGTCAGTGCCATTTATACCACTAGTAGAAGGACCCTTTTCACTATTAGCTTCCCCCTTGTCGGAGTTAGCATCCGTCACCTTGTTAGTGGGATCACCCACTTTCATCAGCGAGGTAGATAGTTTAAGTCCTTCTAAGAATTTAGTAAACATGCTTTCAACCTTGGTCGTCATGGAGGTTTTCAATGTGTCCAAAGCCACATTGAATTCCTCACGAGAGACCGCGGTTCCCCCATCGACCGTAGACGATATAGGATTCACACCGGAGTGCTCCTCCACACTGTCTGCGGTGTCAACCATACTCTTTGAACGGAAAAGTCCTTAATAAAGAGACGAGGCTCTGATACCAATGAAAGGATCGATATAGTTGACTAGAGGGGGTGAATAGGAAACTAACACTTTTTTAATCTTTTCTTTACCAAATTAAACTTTGCATGAAAGTAGGTTGTCTAGATATGCAACTAGGTGAGCAACCTATATGATGCAATAACAACTAGCACACAAGCAAGCAAGGGATACAACACAAATAAGCTTGCACAAGTAAAGGCACGAGATAACCAAGAGTGGAGCCGGTGGAGACGAGGATGTGTTACCGAAGTTCCTTCCTTTTGAGGGGAAGTACGCCTCCATTAGAGCGGTGTGGAGGCACAATGCTCCCCAAGAAGCCACTAGGGACACCGTATTCTCCTCACGCCCTCACACAATGCGAGATGTCGTGATTCCACTATTGGTGCCCTTGAAGGCGGCGATCGAACCTTTACAAACAAGGTTGGGGCAATCTCCGCAACTTAATTGGAGGCTCCCAATGACACCATGAAGCTTCACCACAATGGACTATGGCTCCGACGTGACCTCAACCGTCTAGGGTGCTCAAACACCCAAGAGTAACAAGATCCACTAGGGATTAGTGGGGGGAATCAAATTTCTCTTGGTGGAAGTGTAGATCAGGGCCTTCTCACCCAATCCCGAGCAAATCAACAAGTTTGATTGGCTAGGGAGAGAGATCGGGCGAAAATGGAGCTTGGAGCAACAATGGAGCTTAGGGTTGGAAGAGGTAGTCAACTAGAGGAAGAAGACACCCCTTATATAATGGAGGGACAAATCCAACCGTTATCCACTTAACCAGCCCGTGACTTGCGGTACTACCGCTCCAGACAAGCGGTACTACTGCAAGGGATCACGGTACTACCGCTCCAGACCAGCGGTACTACCGCAGGGGCTCACGGTACTACCGCGATGGGTCGCGGTACTACCGCTGCTACGGCAGGCGTTAGTCCGGGCCAGAGCCGCAAGGGTTGAGAGCGGTACTTCCGCTGGCGCAGTACTACCGCTCCCCCTTGTTGTACTACCGCAAGGCTGGAGTGGACTAGTCTTGGGAAGGGTGCGGATGAAGAAAAATACATCCGCGCCTACTTCCGCGAAAAACAGATCGAGCAAAAAACTGGCACGATACTACCGCGTCTGGCGAGCGGTACTACCGCGTAGGGAGCGGATGTAAAAAATTACATCCGCCCCTACTTCCGCTCGTGTTGCAGAACTAGGTCCGAGACCACGGTACTACCGCTCCTGAAGAGCGGTACTACCGTGGGAACCTACGGTACTACCACAACGGCGTGCGGTACTACCACGGGTGCCTGCGGTACTACCGCTCCTAAGAGCAGTACTACCGCATGCCTCAGAACAACAACAGTAGGAATCCTTCTTTTTGCAAAATATGAAGATAATGGAAGATGCTCCAAAGTGCAGAGGGAAAGTCGGGAAAAGGAAGAAACTGTGTACGGGATGATTCCACCCGAACCTTTCCAACGCGGACCCCCTCTTAATAGTACGGCTATCCTACGACTCAAACCACCGAAAAGAACCGTAGAGAAACGCCATCTTCAATAGTCATCGAGGGGCACCAAACCGTCTTGTGCCTAGTGACGAATAGTCTGAGATATTCAGGGCACACGATTAGTCCGCAAAAGCATTGTCATCAATCACCAAAACACCTTAGGGATAAATATGCCTTACAATGATGATTGTGTAGAAGCATTTGAAATACTTCAGAAAGCTTTGATCACTGCACCTATCGTTCAGCCACCTGATTGGAATTTACCTTTTGAAATTATGTGTGATGCTAGCGATTATGTTGTATGTGTCGTTCTAGGGCAAAGAGTTGATAAGAAATTAAATGTTATCCAGTATGCTAATAAAACTCTTGATACTGCCCAGAGAAATTATGCTACTACTGGAAAAGAATTCTTAACAGTTGTATTTGCATGTGATAAGTTCAGACCTTATATTGTTGATTCTAAAGTAACTATTCACACCGATCATGCTGCTATTTAATATCTTATGGAAAAGAAAGATGCTAGACCTAGACTTATTAGATGGGTCCTCTTACTCCAAGAATTTCTGAGAACCCCGTTGCAGATAACTTGTCTAGGTTAGAGAATGTTCTTGATGACCCAATACCTATTGATGATAGCTTCCCTGATGAACAATTAGCGGTCATTAATGCTTCTCGTACTGCTCCATGGTATGCTGATTATGCTAATTACATTGTTGCTAAATTTATACCACCTAGTTTCACATACCAACAAAAGAAAAAGTTCTTTTATGATTTTAGATATTACTTCTGGGATGACCCACACCTTTATAAAGAAGGAGTAGATGGTGTTATTAGACGTTGTGTACCTGAGCATGAACAGGAACAGATCCTACGTAAGTGTCACTCCGAACCATATGGCACTGGCGGCACTGAGGGTATTCATCTGTATTCGTATGAATACCCATTATTGAGTGCAAAAAATATATATTACTACATAGCTAGTACCGCACGTCCGCACGCACCCACCGCTCGCTCGTTGACTCGCTCGTTGCCTCGCTCGGTCGCTCCCCAATCCCCACTTCCCAATCCCTAGCAGCCGGCCCGCCCCGCCCTCAGCGGCTCAGCCCCGCCCCGCCATCACCGTCACCGGCCGCCGCCCCGCCCCGCCCTCAGGCCTCAGCGGCTCAGCGGCGCCAGTGCTCGCTGTCGCCGGCCGCCAAGCCCCAGGGTCGACTGGGGGCAAGGGGCTGCGCCGACCGGACTGCATCGCCGCTGGGCCCCGGTGCTCGCCGCCTCGCCGGACGCCGCTGTCAGCCGCTACTGCTAGCCGCTCAGCCCCGTCGGTCGCCCCTCTGTTCATCGGTGTTTCTCCCCCCCCCCTGCAGCAGTTTCTCCCCCCTGCGGTCAGGTACAGTGCTAAAGAAAATAGAGTTTCGGTTTTTTAGTTGATTCAATTTTGCTTACCTAATTATTGCAAGTAGTTGATTTAATTTGTATATGCTAATTTCTTCCTTGTTTTGTTGTGATGTAGATGAAGAAGAAGAAGAATGGGACTGGTGGTGGCAGTAGGATTCTTGCATTGTGGGAAAAAGCTTCAAAAGCAAAGAAGATTGATGAAACGTCTACACCGAATCAGAGTGCGGCTGCATCGGGTACTTGTACCTCTCATGTTCAGCTTGAGAGCAATTTGCAATTGGTGTTAGTGCAAGCACCGGATGCGGAACGTGAACCGGAGAGCAGAGAAGCAACCCCAACCCCAATTGATAAAGATGCTGAAACAAGTGATGCAGATGATGAACCAATGGAAGCAGATTTGAAGGCACAACCTGATCCTGGGAAGCGGATTCCCATCTCAATGTATGTTGTCAATGACCAAGATAGAGTAAGAAGAAGATATATTGAGATGAAGCCATGTCAACCTAAGAATCATAACTTTGAGTATACAAATAAAAGTGGAGTTGACCGTCGCTTTTGTCGTGCTTGGTTTAAAGAATTTCCATGGATTGAGTATAGTGTGACAAAAGATAGTGCTTTTTGCTTTGTTTGCTATCTGTTCAAGGATAAGACAAAATATCCCGGTGGAGATGCATTTGTGAAGAATGGATTTAGGAACTGGAACATGAAATTGAGGTTGAAGAAACATGAAGGTGAGGTTAGTAGTGCTCATGCTGAAGCTCAAGAGAAGTATGATATGTTCACTACATCACAAGCATCAATTAGGGAGTCTTTTGCTTCAAACACCTCACAATATAAGGCTTTGTATAAGCAGCATTTGACATGGACACTCAAATGTTTGAGATTTCTATTGCACCAAGGCTTGGCATTTAGAGGACATGATGAAAGTGAAAACTCACTAAATAAAGGAAATTTTCTTGAGCTTTTAAATTGGCTAGCTGGAAATTTTGAAGAGGTTGATAGGGTTGTTCTCAAAAATGCTCCACAGAACTGCAAGATGACTCACCATGATATACAACATGAGTTAATAAAATGTTGTGCACAGGAGACTACAAAATTAGTCATTGAAGAACTTGATGGTGGCCACTTTGCAATACTTGCAGATGAGTCTAGTGATGTGTATCAGAATGAACAGTTGGCAATTTGCTTGTGTTATGTTGATAAGAAAGGACGGGCTATTGTAAGATTTCTTGGTCTTGCTCATGTTCAAGATACTACCTCTTTGTTACTTAAAGCTGCAATTGAGCAAATGCTTATGAAGTACAATTTGACCTTTGCAATGGTTCGTGGGAAAGGATATGATGGAGCTAGCAACATGAAAGGTAATGCTAATGGCCTAAAAAAACTGATTATGGATGAGTCTCCTTCTGCCTAATATGTTCATTGTTTTGCCCATCAACTACAGTTAACTCTTGTTGCTGTTGCTAAAGAGAGTGGTGATTGTACTTGGTTCTTTCAACAACTTGCACATTTGTTAAATGCTCTTGGCATGTCTTGTAAAAAGATGAGAATGCTTCGTATAGCTCAGGCTGAGGAACTCATTGATGCATTGGAATTGGAAGAAGTAGAAACGAGGAGTGGGCTAAATCAGGAAATGGGTTTGGGAAGGCCATGTGATACACGTTGGGGCTCTCACTTCAAAACCGTGAACCATGTCATCTGTATGTATGGTGCAATACGACGAGTCCTCATCAAGATTGGAAAAGAGTACCATGGTGCGGAGGCGCAAGCGGCTCTAACCATATTGACACCATTTCGATCATTTGAGTTTGTTTTCATGGCACACTTGATGCAAGAAATATTTGGATACACAGATGAGTTGAGTAGAGCTTTGCAAAAGCAAGACCAAGATATTGTTCATGCTATTGAGCTTGTTGATATCACAAAGTATCACTTGGAGGGTTTGAGGACTGATCCTGGATGGGATGATTTTCTCAAAAAGGTCACATCTTTTTGTACAAAGCATAAGATCAAAATTGTTGATATGGAGGGTCCTTACTTTCCTGCTGGCCGGCCTAGAAGGGGTTTCTTTAGTGGTGCAACGAATTACCATCGCTTCAAAGTTGATATGTATGTGAGTGTCATTGATAGGCAAATTAGTGAGTTGAATGGCAGATTTGATGAGGTAAACACAGATCTACTTTCTTGCATGGCAGCATTTTGTCCACTTCGTCTATTTGCTGCTTATGATCAAGAGAAATTGGTTATGCTTGCTACAAAGTTTTATGCTAATGATTTCACAAGTGATGAACTGGCAAGACTTCCATGGCAATTAAACATGTATGTTACTCATGTGCGTAGAGATGAAAGGTTTCAAAACTTGAAGAATCTGTGTGAGCTTTCAGTTATGCTTGTCGAGACAAACAAGCATGAACAATACTATATTGTTTACAAGCTTCTTAAGTTGGTATTAATTCTGCGAGTAGCTACTGCTAGTGTTGAAAGGGTGTTCTCTTCAATGAACTATGTGAAGAATAAGCTAAGGAGCAAAATGGGTGATGATTACTTAAACAATTGTTTGGTTACATTTGTTGAGAGGGAATTCTTCAATCAAGTAAAGGATGAGGATGTCATCAATCTCTTCCAAAAAGGCGATCGCAAAGTTATATTGTAAGATGGGATATCATCAGTCTGTCAATCAAAAGGTACTGGTGTCTTTATGCTTATGTATAATTAGTATGGTTTGATGCATTAAAATTACTATTGTCGTATTGGTGTCTTTATAATACATTTAGAGTAATTTTTTTGTGCCAATGAATACCCAGCCTCAAAATCCTAGCGCCGCCACTGCCATATGGAGGACGCCACGCTAGAGATAGAACTGCACATAAGGTATTGCAATCTGGTTTTTATTGGCCTACTCTCTTCAAAGATGCCCGTAAGTTTGTCTTGTCTTGTGATGAATGTCAAAGAATTGGTAATATTAGTAGACGTCAATAAATGCCTATGAATTATTCTCTTGTTATTGAACCATTTGATGTTTGGGGGCTTTGATTATATGGGACCTTTTCCTGCCTCCAATGGATACACACATATTTTAGTTGCTGTTGATTACGTTACTAAGTGGGTAGAAGCTATTCCAACTAGTAGTGTTGATCATAACACCTCTATTAAGATGCTTAAAGAAGTTATTTTTCCAAGGTTTGGAGGCCCTAGATATCTCATGACTGATGGTGGTTCACATTTTATTCATGGTGCTTTCCGTAAAATGCTTGCTAAATATGATGTTAATCATAGAATTGCATCCCCTTATCACCCACAGTCTAGTGGTCAAGTAGAATTGAGCAATAGAGAGCTCAAATTAATTTTGCAAAAGACTGTTAATAGATCTAGAAAGAATTGGTCCAAGAAACTTGATGATGCATTATGGGCCTATAGAACTGCATATAAAAATCCTATAGGTATGTCTCCGTATAAGATGGTTTATGGAAAAGCATGTCACTTACCTCTTGAACTTGAACATAAGGCATATTGGGCCATTAAAGAGCTCAACTATGATTTCAAACTTGCCGGTGAGAAGAGGTTATTTGACATTAGCTCACTTGATGAATGGAGAACCCAAGCATATGAGAATGCCAAGCTGTTTAAACAAAAAGTTAAAAGATGGCATGACAAAAGGATACAAAAGCGTGAGTTTAACTTAGGTGATTATGTGTTGCTATTCAACTCTCGTTTAAGATTTTTTGTAGGAAAACTCCTCCCTAAATGGGAAGGTCCTTACATTGTCGAAGAGGTTTATCGTTCTGGTGCCATAAAAATCAACAACTTCGAAGGCACAAGTCCGAGGGTGGTGAACGGTCAAAGAATCAAACATTATATCTCAGGTAATCCTATAAATGTTGAAACTAATATTATCGAAACCGTAACCCCGGAGGAATACATAAGGGACACTTTCTAGAACGTTTCAGACTCCGAAAAGGAATAGGTATGTGGTACGGTAAGTAAACCGACTCCAAAACAATTTTAATGGCAATTTTCCTCCGTTTTGGAATATTTAAAAATTTATGGAAGCAAGAAGTAATCCGGTAAGGACGCGAGGCCTCCACGAGGGTGGAGGGTGCGCCCACCCTTACTGGGCGCGCCCCCCTGCCTCGTGGGCATCTCGTGTGCCTCCCGGACTCCGTTTTCTTGCACGTTACTTCTTTTGGTCGGTAAAAATTCATTATATAATCTCCCGAAGGTTTTGACCACTGTATCTCGCAAAAATCTTTTGTCTTTGTTTCGAGCTATTTCTGTTACAGATTTAGAGCAAGATGTCTTCTGAGTCGGTCGGGGAGAGTTGTGTGTCCCACCCGACGCCAGGTCCAGGAGAAAACAGCGATGCTTATCACCTTGTGCCATCAACGGAGGATGAGATGGAGGCCGACTTGAAAAGGATAGATGCCATGGAGGAGGATCAAGAAGTCACCTCTCGCTTCCAAGCAGGATTCATGATGGGGGAACTACAGAGCTTAACTATTCCAAACTCGGTCATCCCTTCTAATGTTAAATTTCTTTCTTATGAAAATATGAAAAAGAGTGTCACTTGTTCTCCAGAAGCTATGCAGCATCCTTGGGTAAAAGGAGCTTTAGCCGTCACGGGCAAGCTCCGCAAGGAAAATATGGACCTCAAACAACAAGTCAATAAGCTCGAGGAAGAGAATCATATCCTGAGGGGCATCATCGCAAAGAAGATTGCAACACCAACTTTGAAGAAGGAGACATAATCACATGGGTATGGGCACTCCCCTTGGCAACTGCCAAGCTTGAGGGAGGTGCCCCATTATCGTATCATCATCACACTCCTATCTTTACAGTTTTTCTTAGTTCGATCCTTTTGGTAATATCTAGATCTAGTAGAATAAAGTCTTGTTATGAATTAGTTTTGAGTTTTGCTTTGTGATCCTTCTATGTAATCGAGCCCGTGAGTTATATATAAAGATTAGTGTTGAATCAAGGGCTTTGCTATCTTGCCATGATCTTAAGAAAATAAAGAGAAATAAAAGAGTTCATATTGATCTTATGGATAGTAATGACTTCACACATAAAAAGTATGAGGCTTAAAAGTTGTTGAGAGTTGACAAACATAGCTTTGGTCATCGTTGCAATTAATAGGAAGTAATAAAGAAAGAGAGGTTTTCACATATAAATATACTATCTTGGACATCTTTTATAATTGTGAGCACTCATTAAAGTATGACATGCTAAAGAGTTGATGTTGGACAAGGAAGACAACGTAGTGGTTTATGTTTCCTCACATCTCAGTTAAAGTATATTGTCATGGATCGTCCAACAATTTGAGCTTGCCTTTCCCCCTCATGCTAGCCAAATTCCTTGCACCAAGTAGAGATACTACTTGTACTTCCAAATATCCTTGAACCCAGTTTTGCCATAAGAGTCCATCATATCTACTTATGGATAGAGTAAGATCCTTCAAGTAAGTTGTCATCGGTGTAGGCAATAAAAATTGCTCTCTAAATATGCATGACTTATTAGTGCAGAGAAAATAAGCTTTATACGATCTTGTTATGGAAGCAATAAAAGCGATGGACTGCATAATAAAGGTCCATATACAAGTGGCAATATAAAGCGATGTTCTTTTGCACTAAGATTTTGTGTATCCACCCTAAAAGCACATGACAATCTCTGCTTCCCTCTGCGAAGGGCTTATCTTTTACTTTATGTCTTTTACCTTTTGCAAGAGTCAAGGTGATTTCCACACATTTCCCTTTTTCATTTTATCCTTTGGCAAGCACCTCGTGTTGGAAAGATCCTGATATATATATATCCAATTGGATGTAAGTTAGCATGAATTATTATTGTTGACATCACCCAAAGGTGAATACATTGGGAGGTGAAATTATAAGCCCCTATCTTTCTCAGTGTCCGATTAAAACTCCATAACCATAAGTATTGCGTGAGTGTTAGCAATTATAGAAGACTATATGACAGTTGAGTATGTGGACTTGCTGAAAAGCTCTATTCTTGACTCTTTCTAATGTTATGATAAATTGCAATTGCTTCAATGACTGAGATTATAGTTTGTTAGTTTTCAATGAAGTTTCTGGACCATACTTGACATTGTGAATAGATTGTTACTTGAGAATAGGAAATCATATGACAAAATCTATATATGTTGTTGTTATAAGAATGATCATGATGCCCTCATGTCCGTATTTTATTTTTATCGACACCTCTATCTCTAAACATGTGGACATATTTTTCGATATCAGCTTCCGCTTGAGGACAAGCGAGGTCTAAACTTGGGGGAGTTGATACGTCCATTTTGCATCATGCTTTTATATTGATATTTATTGCATTATGGCTGTTATTACACGTTATGTCACAATACTTATGGCTATTCTCTCTTATTTTACAAGGTTTATCATGAAGAGGGAGGATGCCGGCAGCTGGGATTCTGGCTAGAAAAGGAGCAAATATTAGAAACCTATTCTGCACAGCTCCAAAAGACCTGCAACTCCAGAAAGTCATTTTTGGATTTAATAAGAATTATTGAGCAAAGAAAGTACCGGAGGGGGCCCACACCCTGGCCAGGAGGGTGCCCCCCCCTACTGGGCGCGTCCCCTGTCTCCTGGGCCCCCTGGTGGCCCTCCGGTGCCCATCTTCTGCTATATGAGGTCTTTTACCCTCGAAAAAATCATAAGCAAGCTCACGAGACGAAACTCCGCCACCACGAGGCGGAACCTTGGCGGGACCAATCTAGGGCTCCGGCGGAGCTGTTCTGCCGCGGAAACTTCCATCCGGGAGGGGGAAATCATCACCATCGTCATCACCAATGATCCTCTCATCGGGAGGGGGTCAATCTCCATCAACATCTTCACCAGCACCATCTCCTCTCAAACCCTAGTTCATCTCTTGTATCCAATCTTGTATCCAAAACCACAAATTGGTACCTGTGGCATGTGGGTTGCTAGTAGTGTTGATTACTCCTTATAGTTGATGCTAATTGGTTTACTTGATGGAAGATCATATGTTCAGATCCTTTATGCATATTAATACTCCTCTGATTATGAACATGAATATGCTTTGTGAGTAGTTCCGTTTGTTCCCGAGGACATGGTGAAGTCTTGCTATTAGTAGTCATGTGAATTTGGTATTCGTTCGATATTTTGATGAGATGTATGTTGTCTCTCCTCTAGTAGTGTTATGTGAACGTCGACTACATGACACTTCATCATTATTTGGGCCTAGAGGAAGGCATTGGGAAGTAATAAGTAGATGATGGGTTGCTAGAGTGACAGAAGCTTAAACCCTAGTTTATGCGTTGCTTCGTAAGGGGCTGATTTGGATCCATTAGTTTCATGCTATGGTTAGGTTAACCTTAATACTTCTTTTGTAGTTGCGGATGCTTGCAATAGGGGTTAATCATAAGTGGGATGCTTGTCCAAGAAAGGGCAGTACCCAAGCACCGGTCCACCCACATATCAAATTATCAAAGTAACGAACGCAAATCATATGAGTGTGATGAAACTAGCTTGACGATAATTCCCATGTGTCCTCGGGAGCGCTTTTCTCATTATAAGATATTGTCCAGGCTTGTCCTTTGCTACAAAAAATGAGTGTGATGAAACTAGCTTGACGATAATTCCCATGTGTCATCGGGAGCGCTTTTCTCATTATAAGATATTGTCCAGGCTTGTCCTTTGCTACAAAAAGGATTGGGTCACCTTGTTGCACCTTATTTACTTTCATTGCTTGTTACCCGTTACGAATTATCTTATCACAAAACTATTTGTTACCTACAATTTCAGTGCTTGCAGAGAATACCTTACTGAAAACCGCTTGTCATTTTCTTCTGCTCCTCGTTGGGTTCGACACTCTTACTTATCGAAAGGACTACGATAGATCCCCTATACTTGTGGGTCATCACGAGGTCGGCCTCATCCACTTCTCCCGTCCACATCTGGCCCCACACCACTCCCTTTGCTTCCTCGCCGGCGGCCGCAAACCCTAGCGCGCCCATGGACCTCTTTGACAGCAGCAATGGCAAGGGCAAGGGCAAGGGCACCCCCGGTGCCTCGTCCTCCCATGCTCCCCTTCCCCCTCCTCCTCCGGTGGCGACGCGTTTCCGCCCTGGTCGTCGGCGCCTGCACATCCCGGTGTACCAAGCGCGGTGGCACTGGGAGTATAGGTAGCCACTGCCGTACCCCGATGTCATGCTGCCGCACCATTGGCATCTGGATCCTCAGCGGATCCCGGTGCCGGCGATTCCGCGTTCCCAGTGGGCGCACAACGACGAGGTTCGCAGGCGCCGCGCGCAGCTCACGCCGGAGCAGCGTCGACTGCCAGAGTACGCCGCCGACTCCCCCAACTGGGAGGCGTGGTTCGCCCTCGAACACGAGGAGCAACGGCACTCGGGTGTCGCTGCCGTCCCGCCGCCATTCCCACTGCCGCCCCCGGAGGTAGAGCCGGAGGACATGGAGGCGGAGGCGGAGTACCAAGCTGCCCTCGAGGAGGCCCTACAGCACGCGCTGGAGGCTAGCCGCCTCAAGGAGGACGCGCACTGGGATGGGCTGGAGCAAGCCCTTGTCCTGTCGGCGGCGGGGGACTCCATCCACACCCCGCTCTTCGTGTTGCCACTGCCACCGTCGCCGCCCGTCCAGCCCAAGCCAGAGCCGGAGCCGACGCGTAAGCGCTCCCTGCCTCCACCCACTTGGCTGGAGGAGGCATACTCGTGGACGGGCCAGTACCATAAGTGGGTGAGCGCGCCTCCCGTCCACTTCGCCGTGACGCCGGAGGAGGAGGCGGCGCAAAGCAGCAAGCTGCAAGTCATGAGAACTACATACACAAACGAAAAACGCAACAAACAGCTAACTAACAAAGCCCAAAGCCCAAAGTAATAAGATCCAGCATCCAACGCAGGAGTTAAGCCCTCTAAACAAAAGCCACCTGGAGAGGGAGGCGCACAACATGAGTGTCACCTAAGCAAAACAGGCATCGACAAGCAGACTAGCCTATTACAAGGAGATCAACGCCTGTGGAGACAAATCCACACCCACCAAAGCAGCATCAGGCTTGAATCCTCGCAACGTTGATCCTCCATCCTTATGATGCCCTGTAAACCTCACTTGCCACCTGTTCGAGAAGTCTTGACCCTAGCTCCAGCATTCTTCTTGCTTGGTCCTTTGTCTGTAAAATAGACCAAGAAGTCATCCAGTATGTCATAGACTGAACAAGATTCATAGGATCATTACATTTTTTTGCCATCAAACATAACAGCATTGCGACATTTCCAATCAGTCCACATCAAAGCACCCATGCGAATCATAGCAAGTTTCTGATCATTTTTAGCAAAAGTTTTAATCCACCTGCCAAAACAGTTTTTCACACCTGAACTAGGCACAGATCAAGATTAAAGGCGCATTTAATTAAACTCCACAGAAGAGAGGCAGCAGAGCATGAAAAAAAAATGGTCTACAGATTCATCTTACCACACAATACACATTCTTTGGGCCCTTTCCACCCCCTCTTGAGCAGAGAATCTTTTGTTAAGTAAACAGAAGATGTGGTCCCGAATATATTAAGCTACCATTACTTGTGACTGTTTGCTTCTTTTATCACTTCATGGTTGATACAGGAAGAAGTTTCCTGCCAAGATGCAGTTTCTACTCTCAGCTTGGCCGCTCGCTCGAGTCAAGTGGCCAACGAACAATGTCGCAGATCCACGAGTGTTACAAGTTTCAAAAGGGCTGATGTTAACTAGTCTGCAGTTGCTAAAAGCTCCTCAAGGCCAGTTCTTCTACACACCAACCGAATCCCGTGGTAGAGAAGCAGGATCGGCCCCAATGAAGTTTGAGCGCAGTTATTCTGAATTATATAACTTGTTGTTATTCTGAAATATATAAATTGTCTTAACTGGGATAATTTGTGATCATTCAAAAAAAAAGGGCAAACTTGTTGTTATTCTGAATTATATAAATTGTCTTAACTGGGATAATTTGTGATCATTCAAAAAAATACAGCACATAAAACTCTCTGTACTAAAGGTCACAAATAACAAGTGCCATGGTGAGAACACAGTATGTGATTGTAGGACTAGACATATTTTTTTACTCACCCAGAATTGGACTATGGCTGTACATCTCTCTGCTGCTTGTACGTGGCCTTGGCCTTCCTAACCTCCTCCTCCACAAGAGCCTTGGCCTTCCTCTCCTTGTCCAGCTCCTCCTCCACAAGAGCCTTGGCATTGCTCTCCTTGTCAAGCTTCTCCGTCAGCTCTTGGAGCTGTAATGTCAGGCTCTGGTTCTCCTCCATGGTGTATCGGGCATTAGCAACGAACGGCGGCCACTCTTCTGCCGCTTCAACGAGCTTCTTGATCTGAAACCAGAAACAAATTAAGCATAAAGTGGACACAAAGTAAGCATATAGAGTGGAAGAGTCGACATACGGTGTGCAGAGTTTGCTGAAGCACGTCCAATCCAGGGGCAAAACCCTCATTGAGCTGTTCCATTCGATCCACAGAAACATTGGTTAGCAGCGCCATGGATCGGATCGGGAGGCGACAGCGGCGGCGGGCTGAGGTTGGAAAAAGTGCGCTCTTCTAGAACCGACGAGAGCCAAAACATAAAGGAAGCACGTGTTTAGGCGACCTGGGTCTTGTTGGGCCGCCATCAGCTAACCAGCGCCCTGGGCCCTGGGAGGGAGGCACCGTTTCGCAACTAGGCCGGGATCATCTCGTCCCCTCAAAATTTACTCAAAAAAAAAAAAAACTCCCGGCTTGTGCTGGCTAAAGATGACCACGGAGCCTTCCACCTCCGCGGCGACCTCCACCGCCGCCGCCTTAGCAGGCGACGCTAGTTGCACGGAGCCATGGAGCGCCAGGGTGCGCACCTTGGCACGCCTCGGCCGGCACCGGGAGGTCCTGGCCCTGCTCCGCGACGGCGACCCCTCGCCGCCGCCGCACGCCCTTGCGCTACCAGCCGCGGTCATCTCTTGCACGGCGCTATCCCTGGTCTCCGGCGTCGCCCAGATACAGGCACTCGGTTGCAAGCGCGGCCTGCTCCCTTCCTCCGACGCCTACCTCCTCTCCTCGCTGCTCTCCTCCTACTCCCGCCTGGGCCTCCTCCCGCGCGCCCACCAACTCCTCGACGAAATGCCCCTCGCGTCCACGCCTCCCACCACGCTCCGCACCGCCTTCAACTCCCTCATCTCCGGATGCGCGCTGCACGCGCTCCCGGCCGCCTGCTTCGCCCTCTTCCGCCGCATGCGGGCGGCGGGCGCCCCCTTCGACGCCGTCACGCTCATGACGCTGCTCCCTGCCGCTCCTCAGAGCGTCGTGCCACAGCTCCATGCCCTCGCTGGGAAAGCAGGGCTGGCCGCCGAGACAAACGTGGCCAACTGCCTCATATCAGTGTACGCGCGCCGGGCCGCTGGCCTTGCCCGGCAGGTGTTTGACGAGATGCCATTGACCTCCCGTGACATCGTCTCGTGGAACGCCGTGCTCTCAGCCCACGCGCAGAATGGCCTCGCAGTGGACGCCCTTGATCTCTACAGCCGCATGTGTGGCCACGATGGCGGCAGCGTGGAGCCAGACGCCGTGACGCTCGTGAGCGTGCTCTCCTCATGTGCCCACCTTGGAGCGCGCGGTGTAGGCCTGGGTGTCGAACGCTACATGCAAGAGAGACTCCCAGGCTTCCGTGCCAACATGCAGCTCTGCAACTCTCTCATCAACTTCCATGCACGCTGCGGCAGCTTGACCCAGGCACAGCGGCTGTTCAACGAAATGCCCAGGAAGAGCATTGTGTCTTGGACGGCACTGATCACTGGGTACGGCATGCACGGGCATGGCGATGTTGCTGTAAATCTCTTCCAGGCGATGGTGTCAGAAGGCATCCGGCCAGATAATGTCGCGATGGTCGGCCTCTTGTCGGCGTGCAGCCATGCTGGAATGTATGATGAGGGGCGCAAGTACTTCTCAGCAATGGAGAGTACATACCAATTGCGGCCTACACTGGAGCACTATACCTGCATGGTGGACCTCCTTGGACGGGCCGGCCGTCTCAAGGAGGCGCGAGAACTCATCTCCTCAATGCCCATGCCAGCCGACGGTGCAGTGTGGGGTGCCCTTCTTGGGGCGTGCAAGATACATAAGAATGTGGAGATAGGGGAGGAGGCTTTCGAGCATGTCATCAAGCTCGAACCGAGCAATGTCGGCTACTACGTGCTCATGGCAAACATATACACAGACACAGGACAACTGGAGGGTGTGGTGAGGGTACGGGCGATGATGAGGGAGCGCGGGCTCAAGAAGGAGCCTGGGTGCAGCTATGTCGAACACAAGGGGAGGGTTCATCTCTTCATGGCTGACGACCACTCACATCGGCAGGCAAAGAGGATTTACGAGCTCGTGATTAAGCTTGAACAAATGGTGACGGAGAAAACAGATGGCACTGTGGAAAATGGGCAAGGCAGAGTGGACGAGGGGTACTCTGGGAAGATGGCTGCGCCGTTGATCGGCTTTCACAGTGAGAAGCTCGCTGTGGCCTTCTGTATGCTGAACACTGATGACAGTGAGATTGTGGTGATCAAGAACCTAAGGATATGCGGGGACTGCCACTCTTTCCTGAAGGCGGTCTCTGCAATTGCCAACCGAGCATTTCTCGTCAGGGACGCGAGCCGCTTCCATCGCTTCGAAGGTGGAGCATGCTCCTGCAAAGACTACTGGTGAACAATTTGGTGCTGACTGTTAGGAGAAGGAAGATTTCACTCCGGATCTTCAGTGCTCACTGCTCTGGAACAGGCTTGGTGACTATGCTACTACTGTCCTTCCACTCCAGCTATGAGAAAAGTGGAGGGCTGGATCAACCGCGGGCAAAATGGACTCGCTGCTAGGTTGACCAGTACTTCCAGATCGAACAGGCTCCCATTTGTTTTGCATAATCCGAGGTGCGGACCGATTTGTGGATGGTTATCCTGGTGCTGGACAGCCAGTAGAACAAACTGCAAATTTTCTCGAGGCTTGCATTCTACTCCTGATCAATTGGCATTGCCCCTCATGCAATTGCTTGTGGAAATGCAATGCTCCACCCACGCCCTTGGACCTTCTACGGAGGAATTACCCGGCCCTGTTTGTGACAATGGTGTGACAATGCCAGATTCTTAACCAGATGTGGTTCAGAGTACACCAACGATGGTCAGCATGTTCTGCATCGTTGGCATGGTTCAGGTCGGTTGTTTAGTCAAATACTCCCACCGTCTCAAAATTCTTGTCTTACATTTGTCTAAATACGGATGTATCAAGTCACGTTTTGGTATTAGATACATTCGTATCTACACAAATCTAAGACAAGAATTTTGGGACGGAGGGAGTATAAAGAATGACCGCCATCTTTTGCATCAGGAAAGGGCTGATGGAAGGGCAAAGGAAAATTTTGACCGTGATGCTGAGCCGTATGTTCATGGGTGCACGTAAATTTTAGAGTTTATTAGATTCCACTGGTGTTAGTCGATTTTGAAGGCGATTTTGTATTCTTGTCATTGGAATCGTTACATTCCTGCTGCTATCAACTATTTTTGCCATTCTGGTGCACTTATTCGTTGCCAGGATAGCAAGATCAGGCACACCAGGAATGCAGCGGCGTCAGGTTGCGATATATACTGTCCGTTGTTGGTTGAGCTCAGTGTGATCTATGCTTTGTTGCAACAGCACCCCCCGGCTTCATACTGGGTGCTGCGCTTACTGACAGCTACTGTAAACAATTTCCTAACCCACAAATTGTTGCCGAGTATACTTCTTAATACGTTGAACAATTTTGTGCCGTGTTGTAAGCTGAGATCTGTGGTTGCTTGCAATAGGCTGATGATGGTTTCGGGCGGTTTTCCAACATGGAAGCTAGAGATGCATGTTAATCCCCAGTTCATCATAGAAACCAACAGAGTGGTAGCTCCTAACGGTACATATCATCGTAAAAATTGCACAATCCTGGTCACAGGCTATCGACAATGCATACAACATGCAACACCAAAATTTTAGAACGATTCTTAGATGAATCCAGACAATCATTTAGAAGACCTGTAGAAACCTTGTCTGGTTCGTCCAAACAAATCTAAGCCCAGGAAAACAAAGGCAAAATCATATATTGATGGCACAGTTCAAGCACTGTACCTGTGATGTACATAAATTTCCTGAGCTACCACCATATTACACAATTGTGATATTATACAACGGGCAGAGTTCAAGCAATGTTCATGTCGTATAAATGATTGGGCTAGTTTACAAAGAGGATCTCCTAGACACATCAAAGACAAAAGAAAAGGAAAAAAGGTTGCATCCTTGTACAACAACTGTATCATGGCACTCTACATGCCAGTTGAGGAGGTCCTTCCTATTCTTTGAGCACCAAGTTTCGGTTGTGCTGGCTTTGCTCCTCGGCCCCTACCGGATGATGCCAGAGGCCTAGCTTTGGTTGCCGGCGGGGGTGCTGCAATGGCACCCCATAGGTCGTCATTATTCGCTGCTGCTGGTTTCAAAGCCTTCCCAGATGATTTCGGCTGAGGTGCAGCTATTGAACCCCAGAGATCATCATCATCATTGTGCGATACCGAGGGTTTGATGCCTGCAGACTTCGGTGCGATTTTGAGTGCTGGAACAGCCGTAGGGCCCCATAGAGCATCCTCCTCTGCTTTTGGTGCCGCTGGCTGATTTGGTCTTGATGAACTTGGAACTATGGTTGAAATTTTTGAATTGAGAAAATAAATTAGCCAATAAGTGTTTTAACAGAGATGCATATGTCCTTCCTTGAGATACAAATGCACCACGACAGAAAGGTAAAACTTACTTGGTTGCTTCGGTTGCACCACCGGACGTTTCTGGGCAGCTTGTATGTTAGAAAGAAGAGATGGCGGTGACTTTTCTTCAAATGGATCTACATCATCCCATCCTTCGTTATCACTACCATTCTCTTCCTGGTTGCCGTTCTCGAGCTCACCCCATCCATCCATAGATGAGCTTGCTGATGCTGGTGCAGTTTGATCAAAAGAGTTGGAAGTGGCTGCTGGGGCATATGCTGCTGGGGCAGAGTGAGTATCTGTGACAATATAATACCCAACATAAGGACTCACATGCAATGTAACACATCTATAACTTCTGTTAATCCTCGTTCCACAAAATTACACCTTGACACCTTTATAAGCCCTCCAGGTTTATGGAAGAGATGAAAACTGAGATCAAAACTCCCAAGGATTTAAGAAATTTAGAAAATGAATAATACCTGATGTGGTACTTGGGGGTGCTGAAACTTGAGAGTTACTGGCATTTGCAGTAGATACTGGACCATGGTCGGAAGGTTTTCCCTTCTGAGTAATAGAACTCATGGCCCACCTGTATATGTACGCTTTCTAGTAAGTAATAAATCAACTGCATACAAAACCAGAAAATTCTAAAGATAAACTGAAAAGGCATAAAGATAGCTCCAGTACAACTGTAGATGCATACATCATTCAGGCTTCATTTGGCTAAGTAAAAAAGGGAAGTAGCCAAGTTTTTGCTCTTGTATACACTAACTAGTTAGTTTCAAGCAAAAAAAATATCAGTGTCATAGTTTTCAAAGGTTAATGGACGTTATTAGATCCCAGAGCACAATGCAGCGCAAAATTGACACGGCTGCCTTAAGAAATGGGTGTTTCCTAGCAAGCATGCTAGCATCAGACATATTCAGCAGCATCTGCTACATGAGTTGATATGTACTCCCTCTGTTCACTATTAGTTGACGCATCCTCTATACAATGTATAAAATAGACATTGTATAGAGGCTGTGTCATTTAGTTCGGATCAGAGGGAGTAACTTTTTTTCTGAATTGGATGAATATAGACGCATTTTAGTGTGTTTATTCACTCATTTCAGTATCTAGTCCATACTGAAATATCCAAAACATCTTATAATAGTGAACAGAGAGAGTACTAAATAACTACATTCACCAAGGGCCTTTACAGCATGGTTCCCACAATCAATTTTTTTTGCATGTTTCCTTTGTTTATGAAAGTTCAGTTTGATATTAATATGTCCAAAATTTAAGTTTTCAAATAGATAAGAAATCTTGTAGTCTAAGATTGTTTTAAGTTCTAAGCACATACTAGACACAATTCTAAGCATTCAAGTAGAGATACTGTTTTAAAATGAGGTTAGTTAGGAAAACTCTAGTTTGCAGTACATGTAGGACGTTGAAAGACATAAGCAAGCTTGCATATGATGATTGGGACATATGACAACTTACCCAAGTAAACTAGCATTTCCAGGCTTTAACTGAACACCAGTACCTTCGGCTGCCCTGTTGTCTCCTGTGTTAAGCTATAAAACACAACAAAGGAAAAAAATAATCACAATATAAGAAGAGCAACACTGATAAAACAAAAGGGTAGAGGTACATATGTTGTATTAGCAACATCAGAGCGGAGAACCTTATCACAGCAACGATATACTCGCTCCGTCCCAAAATAAGTGTCCCAACTTTGTACTAACTTTAGTACAAAGTTGTACTAAGGTTAAGACACTTATTTTGGGACGGAGGGAGTATACATGAATGTATTTTTGGAACAATTAGGCTAGTATACTATATCTGGTACCTTCACCAGCCAACATCCAGGCAGATCAAGGAAATAATAAATGTAAGAAAGAGTTAATGATAATAAACATGCATAGGACATGGATTTTGTACACCTAAGCATATGTGTTCTTTCTATTTTGAAATTTTAAAAAGTGGGTTTCAAAGTAAAATAAAATATCACATGTACATATTAGATTTGGAATAAAGAAAACAAAAGGACATGTTGCAACACTAAGTTAACAGCCAGCATATTGTGCCACAATCCACAGCTAGTGTAATAAAACAGTCAATTTATAGTAGGCATATAAACTAGATATGCTACCTTTTCATGATGTTGTTTTGCTATTTGCAAGAATTGGTCAGTAGCCTGGAAAGCCTTGGTCCTCACATCACTATAAAGAAAATAAGAATGGATTAGCTGAAAGACCAAGTCAAAAAAGTACAGTAAGAACAAATGAAAAAGGCCTTACGTGATGCACGTCACATTTTGCCATCTTGGCATTGACCACTTTGGTTGTTAAAACTTTGTATTCAGGTATATATCAACTTTTGTCAAAAGTGGAATATGCCAGTTCTTTAAAACTAATGATGCATCTAGTGCTCAAATGATGTCTTTTAATTGTGAGATCACAAGATTCACTCGTGTCACGGGAGGATAGGAAGTTAATAACCAAGGCTTGCTTTTAAAGGAGACATGTGTGAATACTAACATATTAATACACATGGCTATGGAGGTCTGGGTTCAGCTTTTATGGGTTCAAAGAAGAAAGGCTGCAGTGAGAGAGTGAATAAAATAGGACAGAACATCCACTCAGATGGAATTTGGGAGCTCAAATTTGCATTAATAATAAAATTAGGCGGGTTTACAGCTGTTCTCCTCAGTCGATGGATGGGATGAATGCCTATATCGCTTTTTAATTTTGATGCTAAATGGCTTAAAGTCCCTAAACGCAATCCTAAAAGGGGAAAACCATCACTTTATTGTGAGTGCAGTTCAAACAAAAGGGAGTTAAATAGGGACAGTATTGTAACAAAAACTACTAATTAACCACAAATTGCTAGTCCGTAAGAGTGCTCCAGCTAAAGGGAGTGATTAGGGACAACCTCATAATAAACACCACTAGCAAACATGTCTAAAAACAACATATGTAACAACTGGAGGCAGTAGTGATTAGGCCAGCAGTCTTCTATTCCAGCAATGACATACTAGAGAGAGCTAGAGCTAAAGGTTCCAACTTACCTGTCTGGGTCAAATGTAAGGACAACAATGTTAGGCAGTATACGGGTTGCAATCTCTGTCATTTCGTAGTATGAACTAGTGACACTCAGTGCCATGATTCCTGGCAAGGTAAAATAATGATTCATACTTTGTCACAATAATCAGTGGAGGAATGCTCTATCAATAGTACAACAACACATCTGCTCAGGTTAATGTACCAGCTGCTCGAGCAGGCGGGAAGGTATCACGTAATGCACGGACTGTGAATGCATTGATCAATACTCGTTTCCTAGTCTGTAAAAATAACAGAGCCGCATTAACAAAGATTATAAATAAGGTTGAACTGTAAAAAAATCAAATGAAGTCCATATCCAGGACACAGAAGAAAAAGCAGAAGTTGCACTTGCATTGCACAATCAAACAAGAAAAGATTTTAAGCTTGCCCCTAGACATTGCTATCTTTCCATTTTGTGACAAATCGTGGCCAACTAGTACTATTTTCTTCCGGTCTTCATTCATTATTGTATGTTTTTGCCGCCAGCAACCAGCTAGTTTTCAACAGAAAATAGAACCTTACTGATGGAGAATATCTAGGATTCAAGACTTAAAAACAATTGTGGTCAAGATCTCCCGAGATATGCCAATTGGCACATCTAGAATTCCGCAGCATCACTAGTGCAGCATATCTAAGCAACACTTCAAAGGAAAACTAGCAATAAGAGCAACGAAAAAGGTAGAGCATCTTTGGAACAAACCCCATCATTCATGTAAGTTGAAATATTCCCAAGAAGAATTGTAGTGTTTGTCCGGATTGCAGGTTCTTCATCCACCTGAAGACAAACAACACTGCTTTTACTCAACTGTACAACCCTTCTCATATCCAACAACGCATCACTGGGTTGAAACCAATTTTAACTAGAATGAAACATCACCTGAAGCTTAGAGAGATACTTCAAGAGAGATCCTGAGATTGTACGCTGAGATAACTACAGTAACAGATCAGCCAATTAGCACAAAAGACAAAAAAAAAACTCTCATGTAATAGAGGAGGACCATGAAACAAACTGAAGGCCCTGGATTGTTCTTTAAAACCATAATTATGACTAAAGGGAACACAAAAATCAAAATTCCAAAGCAAGAATGGTTATAGTTCCAAAATCTTCAAATGAACTAAGCCTAAAATAGTACAACAACAACAACAAACAACAACAACAAAGCCTTTAGTCCCAAACAAGTTGGGGTAGGCTAGAGGTGAAACCCATAAGCCTAAAATAGTAGACCTAGTCAAATAAAACTTAGGCCCAACGTGGAAGTACGTGCAACTCACTTTTGGTGCCAATACAAGCATCGACTTCAGTGTCAGTTCACGGAGCAAAGAAGAAGTATCAGAGAACCCAGTGGCAACATGAGGAAAAACCTGCAAATCCAGAATTATCCTGTCAAATGTGAACACTCAGAAACAAACATACGACCATATAAAAATAGAGCGCATACTTGTTCATCAACTGTTTGAGATGCCAATGACTCTCCAAACTGATCTATGTGCTGCAAAAGACTAACTCGGATAGCTCGGTCATTCGAGGCAAAAAGCTTCACAATAGTTGGCAAAACCTGAAAAGGGCCAGTATTCTCAACATGAGTGACAAGCCCACAAACCATCTTTACTGGATGGTCAAGAACCAAAATATATATTGAGCAAAAGCAAAATAAATGATGACAAACCTTAGTACTAAACTGATCAGCTGGAAGCCAGGAACCCATCTTTAACAGAACAGTCAAGGCTGGAGCAGCAGCAGAACCAAATTCAAGAGCAGATGCCAATACAGGGAGCAACTATTCACAAAGTAGACAAGATATAAACATAAACAAGGAACTCCAGTTAGTTGCACAGAAAATTAACAAAGTCCAAACTCAGGCCTCATGGGTTCTAACTGGGAGTTTCACGGTACCTTTTTCAGAACTATCTCACGGGGAAGTTGTTCTGCTATATTTGGGAGTTTCCGGAAAAAGCTATCTTTCTCAACACTGTCCTTTAAATTAAGAACTTCCATGAACTGGATGGTCTCTACCAACTTGTTCTGGAAAAACTCTGAAATTAAAAGCCAAATTGTTAATTACAGCATTAAGAACAAAGGCTGAAGAAGATGGGTGTTAATAAAAGACGGAGAAAATGAAAAAAAATAGTGCTTGAATGACAATGAAAAACTATTGAACTTGCCGCTGTTGTCAATAAGTTTTGAAGGATTCATTCTACGAGAAGGTGTAGAACTTAAGAGCTTCTGGTAATCTGGAAGCAGAGACTGCAACAAAACAAAAACGAAATCAATAACATCAGAAGTCAGAGAAACCATGTCAATGCTGTTCTACGGTACAGACAATGGAGAATCTGATGTGTTCACAAGATAGCTCAAGAACAAACCAAACCCCAGCACACAGTCATGCAAGCTAACCTTTGGGATTGAAGCAATGTTGCGAAGGTCCTCTGTCCTGCTCAACTTTCCACCAGAAAAGAGCTCATGAATTAAACACCCTGCAATGAGTGACGTATGTTGTGTCATATGTTCTCATTATTTCGTTGTGCATAAGGAGCAACATTGAAGAAACAAGAGGGATGGTGCACCAAACAGAAGTATCACCACACAGAAGAGTGGATATCATCTGATTTTCTTAGTTTAGACTTGACAAGTTTTTCATTAGTCAATCTCACCGTTGACTTGGTCTAGAATTCAAAATGGGTAAAATTACCATGAAAGACTTCCATGCATTCACGCACAGAGAAAATACCCATTGCGAAATAACTGAACAATTTCGATAGGTTAAGTAAAGAAGAGCGAGTGCGCAACTGGTAGCGGTGAGAACCTTTTGAAAAAGAAGTTTTCCCCATTTTTAAACAGGAAGAATAAACAGAATCGCCACATAAGAATGCAATTGAGGAAAGGGAACCCTATTACAATGCAGTGAGTTAGGTCAGCTCACCCAATCCCCATGAATCAATTGCCCACGGAGGTGATTTTCTAATAGAAGCCCAATCTGACTTTGTCAGCTCCAGTGGCTTGTACTGTGCTCCAACTAACCATTCAAATTGCTGCAGATGAACATAAAATGAGAAGATCTTGACATAGATTCAAACATCTATATGATGTAATCACGGAAAATAATATATATTTCTGAATTTCCGAGCTTGACATAAAAGCTGGTTTGAACAGTCACCAAAGCATAGCTGAAAGAGAACTGTATGTAGTGCTACATCTGTCTAGCATAAATAAAGGTATCGATTGAGAGGCATTACCAACATAGGGCTACTAGCGATTTCGTTATTGGCATCAAATTCTGAGAGAACATCAAAAGCATGAAGCTTCCAGTCCAGAGTTTGAGTAACAACTACACTAGCCAAGCACACATTTCCATGAACCTGAAATTGATAAAGGGACAGCAATCAGCTCATTTAAGATTGAAATACTGACAGTACTTGTTATTTTCAACAATAAAGTTATGAATTATCACAATATCAGGTCAAATATGACCCCATAAAACATCCTCCAACATGATTTACCGTCACCAAGACATATCTGTACGTTCAACAAGTATATCTACTACATGTGCATTATATAGATCCTCTAATTATCGGTTAACAAGTAATGTCAACTAACAAGGTTGGCTTGACACAGTTCACAGACATAAATATAAATTGCAGTGAAGCAAGAGAAACATGGTATTTTATGATCCGTGAGAACCTCTCAAAAAGGCAGTGCATAGTAAAGGAGTAACTTAAAGCAGAAATCAAATGCTCAATGAAGTAACACAGTATAAGCCGTTTGACAGCGGAATAATACTTGGCCTCATCTGCATCAAGGGTTTGGAGTGTAAGGCTTGCAACAGATTTTGGTGTTAGGTTGAACGCATGATCTAACGCCAAAGTTATATGTCCCACATCAACCTTTTAATAAGGATGAAAGTTTTTTTTTTAAGAGCTAGGCGTTAATTGTTCGGTTTGCCACAGCCTTGCGCTTTTCTTTGCTATTGCCTAGAGCCTAGGCACGCCTTTTTTAACTACGAAAAAGATGAAGAAATTAAGGATCTCACAGAAAATAATTTGTTCCGGTGAAAAAAGTCTGTATGCTCAAGTGGCAGCCATGTAACAACTAGAAAAAGCTCTGTCAAAAGCCATAGAACCAAATAAACAAAGAAGTTCTGAAAATGGCTTGGGCTTCAAGCATGATGCGACAAATCGATTGGCACAATATACATATAAAATTTGCTTCAGTGTCTGGAACAATATAGAACGATATAATGAGCAAGCAGCAATCCAGCAACCATTAGCAGTAATCAAATCTACAAGCGGATATGAGATACCAACAAATAAAGGATTTTTTTTATAAACAGCTTGCGTGGAAAAGAAATAGAAGATAAGGTTTCATATTAAGGCAGGAACTTACGAGCTTGCAATCATTGTTGAGAAAGCTCACAGCTTTTGATATCTGGTGAAGACCCCAAGCAAAATACTCATCTCTGGAACAACTTACTGATGAGAATAAAGTTTATACTGAACAAAAATGAAAATAAAAATGGAATAAAAATATAAAATCTTGAGGACAAAAGAAGATAGCCAGCCAACTGCAAAATTTTGATCTCAAGAAATGGGTAGCAATGGCACAGTAAGCCAACATATCAATGACTCTTGACTAGAATTTGTGCAGTACCATGTAAACTGCTGTCTACAGTCTACTATGAAGTATACCCATTCATATACAATGATTTTGTGCCCCTATCAGTGCAATTACCGATCAGGCCGCATGAT
Organism: Triticum aestivum; assembly: GCF_018294505.1. NCBI lineage: Eukaryota > Viridiplantae > Streptophyta > Magnoliopsida > Poales > Poaceae > Triticum > Triticum aestivum. The sequence continues at coordinate 603,588,191 of NC_057801.1, forward strand.
CGAGTTGGTTAGGTCGTGTGATAACTACTGGGTGTGTGAACAGTCAGAGGCGAGCTCTGGTTACAAGGTAGCACCACGGTGAACACTGATAAGAACTCTTTATCTCTAGACTTCTCAGACACAACGCCACTGGTTTGCCTACCAGCAGATTCCAACCTGGTTATTAGATATTTTCACACAGGAATGTTATTACAGATCCTCAGCGTTATGGAATCACAGTTCAGTTAGTGTGGATCAAATATAATCTAGTTAAAACAAATCATATTGCTCAGCTAGCCTTACGGTAGACAAGTACGCACATGCATGCCAAGTTTTGTTAAACACGAGAAGACAAGAGAAGCGCATTGTACCTCTGTGTACCTCCCAGGTTCAGCTCTTTGATCTTTTCAGAAAGTGGTGTAACTGGCTCTGTGACTATATATATTGTGTGTTTTATAGCAGGTCCATCAGGAACTTCTGCTTCTGTACTGTGAAGAAAGGATAATATATTTGGATGGCGTACCTGCATTACAAACAACACTCAACTGACTTAGCACTTAGCGGGTGCCAATACAAAAATGATAAACATTGACTGAAGTATATTAGAACATCATGTTATCAATACTGAGATATAGCACCATTATTAAATATATGATGTCTACAGTTGTTTGCCTCGAAGTATATTAGAAAATCATGTTTGCAAAGCTGAGATATAGCACCATTATTAAATATATGCTGTCTACAGTTGTTTCCCAACTTTTATGTTGGTCGTAATGTTTTTAAGACTAATTGTTTACCACCACTCACTTTGCTCTAATATGTCGTAGTAATAGCACTCCTAGTTATCAATAATCTTAGAGATAAAAATGAGAAACTTACCGTTCGTAATCTCTTAACACCATTACGGCCAGCAACCATGTGCCTGTCCTGAGGGTTGCTCCCTGACAGTGAGAAAATAGACACAGGCGATCCATCATCCTGGAGAAGACAAGGGAACGGTTATGTTGGAAACAGAATTACGGTGAAAATAACCTGGGTGGTTAGTGGTAACATTATGCACAAACGTTTCACACTTCAATACATTGGATCACAATGGCGGGCCTCGACAAATTATGCAATCCATTTCAAGTTCAACCATCCACTAACCGAGATTATCAACTAAACACTGGATCCACGAATTCTACTTCCTAAGGGCACTGGACTCAGCCATTTGACTTCCTACAGCGTTGCGGAAGCTAGCACCAGCCTAACACGAACTAGAAAATTGTACCCTGCCCTGACACTGTTACAGAGCACAGGCGCATACACGGTCCAGCGCGTACGAGGACTCGAAGCACCGAAAGCCCAGGCTAGAATCCCCGTAGAAAAGCGCACGCAATCAGCTCCAGCTCCCGGATCGCCAGTTCAGCACGGCATCGAGAAGCTCGCATGCCCTACGGGGGATCCAATCGGCCCACCCCCGGTCGGGAGGCGGGAGGCGGGGAGGACGCGAGCGTGAAGTACCTTGGAGGCGCCGCGGTGGTGCGTCCAGGAGCCCCAGGCGGAGGCGTGGGGCTCGCCGATGGTGTAGGGGAAGTCCTTGAGGCCCGATCCGGATCCCGCGACCACGTCCTTGAGGAACTTGAACATTTTGCTCTGCGCGTTCCCCCTCGATTCTCCGGGTGACGACTGGGCTCCCTCGGTCGCCTCCCCCGGCGGTGGGTGGCTGTGCGGGAGGAGGAGGAGGCGTCGGGGTAGATCCGGGGAGGACGAGGGGGTGGAGGCCGCTTCCAGGGAGGTAGACGGGGAGGGGGAAACGTCACGTGGGGACCTACCTGCAAGGGGGCGAAGATGGGTGCGGTGTTTTGCATATCCCCCCTTGCCTGTCAGAATCTCCAACTGTGATTGGTGGACAGGCAGGATGACAGCTCATGCTTACAGGATGCGATTAGTATATTTTTTCCATGTGTAATTTGTATTTTTTTGACACTGTCATGGACTCTAAAAGCATCTTATAAAATGTTGCTGAAGCAATGGTTACCAGCTGCGTGATTAGTGTAGGCCATTTAAGGATTAGGCCAGTCAAACATTTCTTAAGCTTAAGTTCTTTTCCTTTTTGTGAATCTTAAGTTCCATCATCATTATGAAAAATTTACCAGCATTAGAATTATATGAAACTTTATGAAATATTATAATTTTGTATTGCATACTTTATTTGGAATAGCATGCCTTTTCTAAATAACATGGTACATAGTTTATTCGCAAAAGGAAAGAAAAACTAAGTCCAAGTTATGCTTTTCCAACTGTGTCGATGACCAAACCGAGTTACATCTATGATTAAAATAAGTAGTGTGTAGCCATAGTATGTCTCATCATATATACCTGACGCAACCCCTCTTCGCCTTCATCCTCTTATGTTAGTAAATTGATGGCCTCCTTCTCCTCCGTCGGCTTCGCCGATGGAAGGTGTGCAAGGAGGCCCCGATCTATTAATGGAAGTTGTAGTTTCCTCTGTCATGGTGCATTAGGTGCGTCTCCATTTGTCCGTCACTTTGGCCCTTCCGACGGTGATGGTGGCAGGTGTTCAATATTGGTTCCTTTAGCTTCTTTGTCGGTCACGATGGTACGTGTTCAATCGAATCCATTGACGAGATCGGGTGGATAGGTAGGTCTTCGATGTTCATGATGGCTCGAGAATTTGTGACTTTTTTATAAGAGGTGTTGACATGGTTTTCATCGGATCTTCGCTATCTAGGTCATTTTAACGCTAATCCTTCGAGGGAGAAGAAAACTCGTTTTCCATTGTTTGGTAGGAAAAATCATTTATGAAAGGAAACCAAGGAGGATTACTCCAAATCAAGCCAAAAGGAGCAACTTCCATGTTGAGGGATTCATCACCAGACGCACCAGAGCGCAAGACGGCCAACCATATGAGCGCAAGCGCTCGTATGAGCGGTCGTACCAGGCGCCAAGTGCTTCCCCTCATCTATGGGAACAACTTTTGTGAAGGCAGGGGGACACATCAGAGAAACCTAGCCGCCGTCACTCCATCCAGAACAGAGGGAAAAGAGATCCGGAGAATAAGAACCACCGGAGATCCTTCTCGTTTAGTTTTCCCACCACCATATTCGTTTGATATCATCACCATTGTAAGAGGAATTTCAAGTTGTAAGATCAGGGTGTATAACTCTATTCACACTCATCCGGAGATTGAGACTTGTTGAATCAATCATCTTATTGTGGATCTTCACGGTATTATTGATATGGTTTCCACTAAGTTATTCTCTATGATGATTGGTTATTCACTTTCGATGTGTGAGTAATTCCCCTCGGCGTGGGAGATGTAGGTGAATTGTAAGATTTGTTTGTGCCTAACCTATATGTCATCATTCGAGCTTGTAGTCTTGTGATTTGTCTAGTAAAGTGTTATCCTATGGTGAACCCTATGTGTGTTGTCCAATTTAAGGGCCCAGGCAACATGATCACAAGACCTACACAGGTAACACAGATTGTTTAGGAAATCTGCGACCTCTGACGTGACAGTGGAGACATCTTTGAGGACCGAAGACAATATGAGATAATGGTGATCCATCAAACTTAATGCATGATTTCAGTGTAATGACCTTAATTGTGGAGATGGTCATGATGTGGCAAAGTCGAAGTAGGACCATGGTGTGAAATGTAATCCCGCGAGGAGTTCATTAACTCTAGGGTGATCCACCTACTGAATAAGCAAATTAAATACTAAACTCATGAGACAAGGTACCTGGAATTACCGTCGCACTGGCACACTTGATGTATACCATGATTTGAAGTCTCTTCACGCCTAATCTCTCTATTGCGGGAAAGCACTTTTACTTTATGTCTTTTAATTTATCTTTTTTATTTCCAGGTCGTTATTATTCTTTGTGCAACCTTTTCATCATATTTACTACTCTGATTTATTTGACTCTTAGAACACTAATAGCTTATGTAGAATCACAAGGAACTACTTCACATAAGAACTATGACAACTTGTGTGTGACAGAGATGTTACTCATAAATACTCTACTCCGCTCTTCGTTGGGACGCTAAATATTTGGAATACTTACATGAAGGTGCTACACTACCATGTGTGTCTTGCAAGCCATCAAGCATTTTCTGACGTCATTGTCGGGGAGTGAAGCGCAGAGTATTAATTTCGTAATTGTTCTACATGTGTTGTTATCATACATGCTTCCTGTTAATGATAGGGGTTCTACTCATTCTAGTAGGTCTATTTGCCAGATTATATCCCGCATTTTCTGTAGGAGCTTCAAGATCCACTATTAGAAAAAATACAGAAAATCAAACTATTGAGTTTAATACTTTATTTGCATAAATGACGATTACTCAGAAAGAAGAAAAAACTATGAGGGGATATTGTGCTCCATATATGAGCTCGTGATCTCCTATAGTCAATCCTACACAATTTGCTACTGAGTATTCGATTGACTGCGATCTAATTCATGAAGTCAGAAAAACATGCCTTTTCAGGAACTAAAGAAGAGGACGCTCAAGCACATCTTTATGTTCTTCAATGCTTTATGCGTGACTTTTAAAATCAAAGATGTGCCCTGAGAATTTGTTTTATTAAAACTGTTCAAGTTTTCTCTGAAAGATAATGCAAAAGAATTTTATCGTATAACAGACCACAATATTGCAGCATAACTAGCTAAAAGATGTGTGTACAGAAACTTATGGATATTTTTTTCCTTTTCTCTAAAATTGCAAGACCCCAAAAAGATCTTATCTCTTTTGTTCAGGAAATTGGACAGGGCTTGTATGCAGGTTGGAGGAGATATTCACAACTTTTGAATCTCTGTTCTAACCACGGCTTTGCTAAATATGTTATATTTCATATATTTTTATCATGGAATTAGTGATGAATCTAAACTTGTTCTTGATTATGTGCAGGAGGACGCTTTATGGCTTTAACACTAGAAGAAGGTAAACATTATTGCCCACATATATTACATAAAGTACACGGGAATTTTGAACACGTTAGTGAGGCAGACTATAACTTTTTGAAAATGATGAGCAAGATAGTCAGTTGATGGGTCGGTCGAGATGGTGGGGGCATCAACATTTCCCGAATGTTGGGGGGTTGAGGATGTTGTCTAGGCAAGATCCAAGCGTTTTCATATTCGATTTATGTGTAGCGCCATTATATTTTCCAAACAATGTACATAGAAGAAGAAGAAGAAGAAGAAGAAGAAGACTGCATATGCACAAAATCAGGCATCCACTCTAATAAGGAAGACGCATGGGGACAATGTCCAAACTCTACAAAAGCATATGACTGTATGTATAAATATGAATATCACGGATAATAAAGAAGAAATATAGGTTGGTTAAATGGGAAGTTATGTCCCAGTCTAAAAACCTTGGGGGTTAGGCATCTCAACACCTCTATTATGAACAAATGCCTTATCATCAATGGTGATGGATAATTATATCTACGGAACCTGGGGTTATATGGTTAGATATTCTCAAAGGCAAATATTTCCCCACAAATAGCCCCCTTTTGCTTATGTTGTTGTTGGTTCTCAGTTTTGGCGTCATCTTGTTAAGGTTCGAGATGAATTTAGATCTCTCGTCAAGTTTATCGTTGGTGATGGTAAATCTGTCTGGTTTTGGTTGGATTGATGGGATGGGCATGAGCCACTTTGTTCGTCCTTCATTCGTTGTTTTCTTATTGTCCTGATCCCAGGATCTCCATCTTGGATATATCGTGAAGGAATTGGGATCTTGATCTTCGCCGAATGTTGTCTCCTGAAGAGTTGGAGGATTGGCACCATGTCATTGCTATCCTTCATGCGCTCTTGGAGAGGGCTAATGCGGTAATTTTGCCTCACTCCCAATCGGGTCACTTATCGGTTAAGTCTCTTTATAATAAATTGTTGCAAGGCTCTGTTTCCAATAAGTTCAATGGGGTTTGGAAGGCTAGAATTCCTCTTAAAATTATAGTCTTTACGTTGCAGGCCATGTGTGGCAGATTGCTGACTGCTGACCAAATCCGGAAACATGATGGGCCAGGCTCTGAGTTTTGTGCGTTGTGTGGGGCTCTTGAAGATTCTAGTCATATTATTTCTCGTTGCCCTTTGGCTAGCTTGTTTTGGAGTTGCACCTGACCGTGGCTGGGTGTGTCTTGGGCCCCTTCATCATTCAATGATCTTAGGCCTTTGACAACATAAGCATTTGTTTTGATTTGTTTTTTGGGCCATGTGTCCGGTACTGTGGACTATCATGAACAAGATTATCAGTGAGCACTACTTTCCAGTCAAGTCGGTTGACTGCATTTTCAAAATGTCATTTCTTTTGCGGCAGTGGAAATCATTGACTAAGAGGGCGATAAGGATGTCGCGGAGCTGCTGGTCTGTCATATAAGGTCTACGACAAACTCTATCTTCAGCGGGGATCAAGCTCAACATACCTAGGAGGGTCGCGGTGTTCTGCTTGTTCTTATTTTGTTGTCTCATATGGTAGTTGGTCTGTGTGCCCTAAACTCGTGTTGGCGGTTGTGGCAGTCTGTACTGACTACGTTAACTTGCCTAGTTGGTTGTTTATGTGGGTTGTATGAACCTTATGTTTGGTTTCTGGTGGCTTTATTAATATAAAGTCGGGTGTATGCTTTTTATATATGAACATCGGGATTTGAAACTTAGTGCATAAAATTGTCCATAACTATTTTACTACACTATGAAGAGGTGGTTCTCTTCTTTCATTTGTCTCAAACATCTCCTATTCGCGTATAACAATTATGGGTACCATGAGCACCTTGTCCAGTAACAGTGGAATATTGGGTCAAGTGGTTATGAACTTTCCATGTCTTAATTTTTTGGTGCACCGAATAGATTGGATCATCGATTTCATTCATGAAACCACCTATAACAAATGTTTGAGGAAAAAACAGAGGCGCCATTCAACCATTTTTGTAAGGATCTGGCATCTCAAGTCGATAATATAGAACATATATAATCCAGTAGGACAATGCTAAACAATATTTATAAAAAAAGGATAATGAGAAGTTCATAGATATCTTCTTCAACTATTTTTGTTCTTGATCATCGTGATGATACACCAGCAATTTATGCTACACGTGCTTAACATTTTTTATACTATTATACGACGGTGAGGCAAGTTTATTGTGGAACTCCGCCTTTTTTGGAGACAAGTTTTAGTAGTTTATTTTAAATTTTGTAGGTGATTTTGTTGGAACATATATGTTGGGGATATAGCCCGAGATGTGACCCGCACAGGAGGGTTCGGGTTACACCATTGGCGGTTTAACATGAAGAAGGTCCAAGGAAGCTCAAGGAGAAGTGTGAAGACGGCGGCTTATGGAGGCAGTCCTGGTGAAAGCCCAAGACCTAGGCCTATGAACCGTCGTACGATGACTTGCCATGTAAGGCATGACTAGTTAGAAACCGAGCCGGTCACGTTGTGTGAGCTGGCCGGGACTCTGTAAGCCTCCAGGTCTCGACCTGTGTATATAAAGGTGAGACCCGACGGCGGGTTAACTCAAGAATCAATCAATCGAGAACTAGGTCAAGCGTATTCGCTCCCTTGTAATCGAAACTCAAGCAATACTACTAGAAGCAGGAGTAGGCTTTACCTAACCTGGGTAAACCCTTTGTGTCTTTTGTTTCCCGTTCAACCCCTTCAAGCTAACTATGTTGCGATGGCTCCACACCTAGGTCCTTTTGCTAGGACATCTATCATGAAAAATCCATGACAGTTGGCGCCCACCATGGGGCTATCGCATGATGGTTTTGAGTTCTTGAAGGGCAGCTTCTCAGGGATCAAGGGATGCGCCATGGGCTGGATGACCAAGAGCCACCGCGGCAAGATCTACATCGATGACACTGGCTGGGGTCCCGAGGCCGATTCAATCGGGTATGGATACCGGGTCCCCTTCAGCGGAATTCACGTCTTCATTGGAAAGATTGGCGAATCAGAGCTTGAGATAGACGCCCACACCGACACCATTGAGACGGCTCGGCGTGCACAAACCGCCAAGGTCCAACCTGCCCAGAAGCGCGCTTTTGATGGTTTTATTCATTTGGTGGATCTTAAGGAAGGCTTTGTGTCTGGTGGAGAGACAACCATCTATTCAGGTGATGAGTCATCAACCGGCGAACCGGGTCAATACATCAATTACAAGACTGCTAGCTTTGGGGCTACTCCGATGGCAACAGTATTCCGGACTCCTATGAGCCACCGAGCAGGCTTCTATCTTCATGGCTGGTACGCAATAGATGGTGAATTCATCAACTGCCATGGCTATGATCTCCAGTTCAACAGCTGCTGCGCCGGCCGGGGTGAGCGGCTCTGCACGCCCGCCGGTTCAGGTCTTATCCGAGCTCTTAGATGCTTTGGCAACTCTGTTGACCGCAGAGGTAACCCCGGCGACTCAAGCACCGCATAATGTGGAGGTTGCGGAACTGTGGGATGAGGTAACCCAAACTAGAGAGGAGCTTAATGTGGAGAATGTTAGGATGGCAACGGAGCGAGCCACGTTGGAGGCCGAGGCACAACGGATTCAAGCAGAAGCTTTCCGGTTAAACTTGGATCAGAATGCGTCAAATGTTGTTCTTTGAAGGAGGCACCAGAGCCGCCTACCTCCCCAGTTTGAGGGGCAAAAACTTTTTATTATGCCTGGAGCAGGGCCAAGTAACCCGCTCGGTGTGACCCGGGCTGCGAAGGCGCCCGTAGCAGGGGCAGCACTCAGCCCCACATAATAGACCCGCCTTGTTTGAATTTGACCCCGCCTCAATGAGTGCCGACACCCCTGGTTCATTATTCTACCCCGCTAGATAACATGATTGCCGCGACTTCACATCTGGCGGCTCTCCCAGTTGAAGGCGAGTCCCCAGGCGCGATAGAGACCCAGAATGTCGTGCAACTTCTTCAGACGGCTGTGGCTCAACAGGCGGCTTACTCTTGCAGCCGAGAGCGAATTCATTCAACTCCGTGCCATAGCGAAGCTACAACCGCGCATTGAGTCGCCGACGATTTCCAACAGTAAGCAGCGTCGTAACCCGCCTCATGGGCATGACCCGCCCCGTGATGATAACAATGTTCAAGCCATCAGGGATCAGGCGAGATCACGTCAAGAGGCAGAACTGGCGGCTCAACTAGCAGCTCATTAACAGATCCAGCAAAACCCTTCGACGTCTGTGGAGGCTGGGATGACTTCCAGGACGGTGGGTGTGCCATGCCTAGTGTCGGCTCTGCGTAATGAGCATCTGCCTAAAGATTTTATGGGTCCTTGCAAGGTACGTAATTACATAGTTGATCTTCCACCTGAGGGTTGGATCAAGAGCTACGAGCTAGCCATGGAGATTCTAGATGTGAATGATATTGTATGTGCCAAATATTTCACCATGATGCTGGATGGACCGGCTCGAACTTGGCTGAAAGGGTTACCTGCCAACTCCATCAATTCATGGGTTGAGTCGAAGACACGTTTTATTCAGAATTTCAAAGACACGTGCAAGAAGACTCTGTCGATCATCGACCTAGATGCTTGTGTCTAGCGCGAGGATTAGTCGGCCCACCACTGGGTGCGCCAGATCTCGGCTATTATCCACTCAACGGATAGCATCAACGTCGGTTCTGCTGTTATAATTCTGGAGAAAAATTGTCGTTTCATCCCCCTCAAGCAGAAGTTAGGGCGGCTTAAAACACTGTAATGACATGGGAAAGATCATGGCGGCTCTCATCAAATACGCCGACTCAGACAACACTAAGGACCCTGGATCCAATGAGGAGAAGTCCAGCAAGGGGAAGAAGAACGACAATGGAAAAGGATATCAACAAAATATGACAGGGCAGAATCAAGGCAATAATGGTAAGCACAAGCAAGCCGATGGCGGATCAGGCTTCGTGGCTAACACCAATACACAGTGTAATAACTAGCGTCCTAAGGGTAAGCCCCGGGTTTGGATGGCCAAAATTCAACCTGGAGGCGATGTTAAATGAACCTTTCCCAAAACATAGTCTTCCGGATAGACCATCAACTCACTTGTGGAAGGATTGCTTTATTATGAAGGAGTACAAGAATCTCGGCTATTTCCAGAATCATAATAACAATAATGGCCCGCACGGCGGGTCAGGATCCGGTTCACACGGGCCTGGCTTTGGTGGCGGCGGCTCAAATTCTAGATATCAAGGACAAGGTAACCAGGGCAGCTATAATCAGCAGCCCGGTCAGGGTAACCGGCAACAACAGTTGGGGTACCAGACCAATCCTAAGCAGCTTAGCGGTGGCCAATACCATGTGTTCACCACAAGCCTTTGCAAGCGAGATCAAAAGGTTCATAAGCGCGCGGTCAATACAGTTGAGCCGGTAGTGCCTTGATACTTATGATGGTCAGAGCAGCCAATCTTATGGAGCCGTGAGGATCACCCACCCCGGGTTGACAATCCGTGTCAGCTGGCATTAGTGGTAGCCCCTTAGGTTGGGGGTTACAAATTCACTAAGGTTCTTATGGATGGAGGCGACATCATCAATATCCTTTATTATGATACCTTTCGTTGTATGAATTTGACTGACAAAGATCTTAGCCATCTTCTACAGTTTTTCACGGTTTATCAAGACCCCAAGGCAGGTAAAAGAAGCCCCATATAACAAGCCACTAGTGACTCTAACGTCCATAACCAGGGCCGGTTTATCAAGACCTCATATAATTAGAAAAAAATAGCATACCTGTGATACTTATGTGTATTGCCGGCTTATCAGGCCATATGCAATAAGGGCAACGGTCCCAATAGAGCGTAGCACTCTATGTAATTTATTCACACCGTCGGCTTACAACGCCTTACACAACAAAGGGCAACATCCCCTAAAATTTGAGCGTACAGGACTCCAAACATATGATCATCATATACTGGCAACTTAACGTCCAAAGCCAGGCCGGGTTAACAAACACTAGGTATTAGTAAATAACAATCAAGGCATCATGGACTGAATCAAATTTCAACCATATATCAATATGGCACAAACACAAATTGTCTAGAAAAAATTCAAAGTCAACGTAAACCAGAAAGATCAAGGCATTCAAAGGCTGCCAAGCCTCAACATCAAGTGCTATTCAAGGGCTGCACAACCACTGAGTTATTCCTTAATTCAAACCTGTAAGCCGGGCCTCACATGACCAATCGTTGTTTTTACTTTGACAAGTTCAGGGTCTTTTAAAAGAGTGACTGTCAAGAGTACGGTGAGTCATTCCAGGATTACCTGGTCGGAGTGGCAAGCATACAAAAGCAGGATAACCCGGATTTTTGGTGAATACACCTGGCGTCCAAGCCTATTACAAAGGACAAGAAAGATCTTATTCATTTAACAAGAAGCCCCCAAGTAATATTTTGATCCAAGTGTTCAAGCCGGACCAGTTGGGTAGTCACAGCTATGCTCAATGAGCAGGAAGCCCCCAAGTGACCTTATGAAGTAACAATAAAGATTTAGATTCTTAGAAATGAAACGACAGAGGCCCTGAATCATCAAGGATGCCGGATTTATTATACTAATCATAATATATACATTGGTGAAAGTATGTACATCACGAGAGCCGGTGGCTCAGGTGTAATAAGGCCGGAAATGAGAAATATTCCACGGACGGTGGGTTTCCTCCTTCGATGTGCGTGAGTCCTTGTGGTCTCGAGCATTGATAAGGTAGTATGACCCGTTGTTCAGATTTTTGCTGACCACAAAAGGTCCATCCCAAGGTGGGGATAGCTTGTGCATGTTAGTTTGATCCTGGATGAGCCGGAGCACCAAATCTCCTTCTTGAAAGGTTCTGGTTTTAACCCGGCGGTTGTGATAACAACGCAGGTCTTGCTAGTAAATTGTCGAATGAGCCGCCACAAGGTCACGCTCTTCATCCAATAGGTCGATAGCATCCTAATGTGCTTTCTCGTTATCAGCTTCAACATAAGCCGCCGCATGGGGCGAATCGTGGCGTATGTCACTAGGGAGAACTGCCTCTGCTCCGTAAACCATGAAGAAAGGCGTGTAACCCGTAGAACTGTTGGGGGTGGTATTGATACTCCACAGCACCGAGGGCAACTCTTCCACCCAAAACCCTGATGTCCTCTGCACAGGGGCCATAAGCCGGGGTTTGATACCTCTCAAGATTTCTTGATTAGCTCTTTCAGCTTGACCATTAGACTGGGGGTGAGCCACTGATGATACATCAAGCCGGATATGCTCTTGTTGACAGAACTCTTTCATTGCACCCTTAGACAGATTAGTACCATTATCAGTAATGATACTATGAGGGTATACAAAACGAAAGATCGCCTTTTTGATGAATTAAACCACCGTGGTTGCATCACATTTACTGACCGGCTCAGCTTCAACCCACTTTGTAAACTTGTCAACAACTACCAGGAGATGAGTCTTTTTATCCTTAGACCTTTTAAAAGACCCAACCATATCCAACCCCCAGACTGCAAACGGCCAAGTAACTGGAATCATCCTCAATTCTTGAGCCGACACGTGATCTTGTCCTGAAAATTTCTGACAACCATCACACTTACTGACCAGATCTTCTGCATCAACATGAGCCGCCAGCCAATAAATGTTGGAGAACGTAGCAGAAATTCAAATTTTCTACGCATCACCAAGATCAATCTATGGAGATTCTAGCAACAAGAGAGAGAGGGAGTGCATCTTCATACCCTTGAAGATCGCTAAGCGGAAGCGTTACAAGAACACGGTTGATGGAGTCGCACTCGCGGTGATTCAAATCGCGGAAGATCTGATCTAGCGCCGAACGGACGACGCCTCCGCGTTCAACACACGTACAGCCCGGGGACGTCTCCTCCTTCTTGATCCAGCAAGGGGAGAGGAGAAGTTGAGGGAGAACTCCGACAGCACGATGACATGGTGGTGGTGGAGCTCGTGGTATTCCTGCAGGGCTTCGCCAAGCACTACGGAGTAGGAGGAAGAGTTGGAGGAGGGAGAGGGCTGCGCCAGGAGAAGGGTGTTGCAGCCCTCCCACCCCCTCTATTTATAGGGTGAAGGGGAGAGGGGGGCGGCCCCTCTAGATCCCATCTAGAGGGAGGGTGGCGGCCAGGAGGGGAGACTTGACCCCCAAGCAAGGTGGAGGCGCCCCCTTCCCTAGGGTTTCCAAACCCTAGGCGCCTTGGGCCCTTGGGGGGGGCGCACCAGCCCACTAGGGGGCTGGTTCCCTCCCACATTCAGCCCATTAAGTCCCCCGGGGCAGATGGCCCCACCCGGTGGACCTCCGGACACCTTTCGATGGTCCCGGTACAATACCGATAACCCCCGAAACCATTCCGGTGACTGAAGCTGGACTTCCCATATATAAATCTTCACCTCTGGACCATTCCGGAACTCCTCGTGACATCCGGGATCTCATCCGGGAGTCCGAACAACCTTCGGTAACCACATACTATTTCCCATAACAACTCTAGCGTCACCAAACCTTAAGTGTGTAGACCCTACGGGTTCGGGAACCATGCAGACCTGACCGAGACACCTCTCCGGCCAATAACCAATAGTGGTATCTGGATACCCATATTGGCTCCCACATGTTCCACAATGATCTCATTGGATGAACCACGATGTCGAGGATTCAGTCAATCCCGTATACAATTCCCTTTGTCTATCGGTATGTTACTTGCCCGAGATTCGATCGTCGGTATCCCAATACCTCGTTCAATCTCATTAACGGCAAGTCACTTTACTTGTTCCGTAATGCATGATCTCGTGACTAACTACTTAGTCACATTGAGCTCATTATGATGATGCATTACCGAGTGGGCCCAAAGATACCTCTCCATCATACGGAGTGACAAATCCCAGTCTCGATTCGTGCCAACCCAACAGACACTTTCGGAGATACCTGTAGTGCACCTTTATAGCCACCCAGTTACGTTGGGACGTTTGGTACACCCAAAACATTCCTACGGTATCCGGGAGTTGCACAATCTCATGGTCTAAGGAAATGATACTTGACATTAGAAAAGCTCATATCAAACGAACTACACGATCTTGTGCTATGCTTAGGATTGGGTCTTGTCCATCACATCATTTTCCTAATGATGTGATCCCGTTATCAATGACATCCAATGTCCATGGTCAGGAAACCATAACCATCTATTGATCAACGAGCTAGTCAACTAGAGGCTCACTAGGGACATGTTGTGGTCTATGTATTCACACATGTATTACGGTTTCCAGTTAATACAATTATAGCATGAACAATAGACAATTATCATGAACAAGGAAATACAATAATAACCATTTTATTATTGCCTCTAGGGCATATTTCCAACAGTCTCCTACTTGCACTAGAGTCAATAATCTAGTTCACATCACTATGTGATCGTAATGAATCCAACACCCATGGGGTTTGGTCATATCTCGCTTATGAGAGAGGTTATTAGTCAATGGGTCTGAACCTTTCAGATCCGTGTGTGCTTTACAAATCTCTATGTCAGCTTCTAGATGCAGTTACCACGCACTATCTGGAACTATTCCAAATAACTGCTCTACTATACAAATCCGGTTTACTATGCAGAGTCATCCGGATTAGCGTCAAAGTTTGCATCGACGTAACCATTTACGACGAACACTTTTACCACCTCCATAATCGAGAAAATTCCTTAGTCCACTAGTTACTAAGGTTAAGTTTGACCGCTGTCATGTGATCCATTCCTGGATCGCTCTTGTACCCCTTGACTGACTCATGGCAAGGCACACTTCAGGTGCGGTACTCAACATAGCATATTGTAGAGCCTACGTCTAAGCATAGGGGACGACCTTTGTCCTTTCTCTCTCTTCTGCCGTGGTCAGGTCTTGAGTCTTACTCAATACTCACACCTTATAACACAGCCAAGAACTCCTTCTTTGCTGATCTATTTTGAACTCCTTCAAAATCTTGTCACGGTATGTATTCATTTGAAAGTACTATTAAGCGTTTTTGATCTATCCTTATAGATTTGATGCTCAATGTTCAAGTAGCTTAATCCAGGTTTTCCATTGAAAAACACTTTTCAAATAACCCTATATGCTTTCCAGAAATTCTACATCATTTCCGATCAACAATATGTCAACAACATATACTCATCAGAAATGCTATAGTGCTCCCACTCACTTCTTTGGAAATAAAAGTTTCTCATAAACTTTGTATAAACCCAAAATCTTTGATTATCTCATCAAAGCATATATTCCAACTCCGAGATGCTTACTCCAGTCCTTAGAAGGATTGTTGGAGCTTTGCATACTTGTTAGCATCTTTTAGGATTGACAAAACCTTCTGGTTGTATCACATACAACCTTTCCTCAAGAAAATCATTGAGGAAACAATGTTTTGACATCCTATTTGCAAGATTTCATAAATAATGCAGGAACTGCTAATATAATTTCAACAGACTCTTAGCATCGCTACGAGTGAGAAAGTCTCATCGTAGTCAACTCCTTGAACTTGTCGGAAAACATCTTAGAGACAAGTCAAGCTTTCTTAATGGTGACACTTACCATCATTGTCCGTCTTCCCTTTTAAAATCCATCCGTACCCAACAGCCTTACGACCATCAAGTAGTTCTTCTAAAGTCTACATTTTGTTTTATACATGGACCCTCTCTTGGATTTTATGGCCTCGAGCCATTTGTCAGAATCCAGGCCCACCATCGCTTCTCCACAGCTTGTAGGTTCATTGTTGTCTAGCAACATGACCTCCAAGACAGGATTACCGTACCACTCCGAAGCAGTACGCGTCCTTGTCGACCTACAAGGTTTGGTAGTGAATTGATCCGAAGTTTCATGATCACTATCATCAGCTTCCACTTCAAATGGTGTAGGCGCCACAAGAACAACTTCGTGTGCCCTGCTACAAATTGGTTGAAGTGATGGTTCAATAACCTCATCAAGTCTCCACCATCCTCCCACTCAATTCTTTCAAGAGAAACTTTTCCTCGAGAAAGGACCCGATTCTAGAAACAACCCCTTTTGCTTTCGGAACTGAGACAGGAGGTATACCCAACTGTTTTTGGGTGTCCTATGAAGATGCATTTATCTGCTTTGGGTTCAAGCTTATCAGCCTAAAACTTTTTCACATAAGCATCGCAGCCCCAAACTTTTAAGAAACGACAACTTAGGTTTCTCTAAACCATAGTTCATACGATGTCGTCTCAACGGAATTGCGTGGTACCCTATTTAAAGTGAATGCGGTTGTCTCTAATGCCTAAGCCATAAACAATATTGGTAATTCGATAAGAGACATCATGGTATGCACCATATCCAATAGGGTGTAGGTATGATGTTCGGATACATCATCACACTATGGTGTTCCAGGTGGTGTTAGTTGTGAAACAATTGCCACAATGTCTTAATTGTGTGCCAAACTCGTAACTCGGATATCCATATCAATGATCATATCATAGACATTTTATCCTCTTGTCACAACGATCTTCAACTTCACTCTGAAATTACTTGAACCTTTCAATAATTCAAACTTGTGTTTCATCAAGTAAATATACTTAGCATCTACTCAAATCATCTGTGAAGTAAGAACATAACGATATCCACTGCGTGCCTCAGCACTCATTGGACTGCACACATCAAAATGTATTACTCCCAACAAGTTGCTTTCTTGTTCCATTTCACTGAAAATGAGGCCTTTCAGTCATCTTGCCCATGTGGCATGATTTGCATGTCTCAAGTGATTCAAAATCAAGTGAGTCCAAACGATCCATATGTATGGAGTTTCTTCATGCATATATACCAATAGACATGGTTCACATGTCTCAATCTTTTCAAAAAACGAGTGAGTCCAAAGATCCATCAACATGGAGCTTCTTCATGTGTTTTATACCAATATGACTCAAATGGCAGTGCCACAAGTATGTGGTACTATCATTAATATCTTATATCTTTTGGCATGAACATGTGTATCACTATGATTGAGATTCAATAAACCATTCATTTTAGGTGCAAGACCGTTGAAGGTATTATTCAAATAAACAGAGTAACCATTATTCTTCTTAAATGAATAACCGTATTGTGATAAACATAATCCAATCATGTCTATGCTCAACGCAAACACCAAATAACAATTATTTAGGTTTAACACCAATCTCGATGGTAGAGGGAGCATGCGATGCTTGATTACATCAACCTTGGAAACACTTCCAACGCACATCGTCATCTCACCTTTAGCTAGTCTCCATTTATTCCGTAGCTCTTTTATTTCGAGTTACTAACACTTAGCAACCAGACCGGTATTTAATACCCTGGTGCTACTAGGAGTACTAGTAAAGTACACATTAATATAACATATATCCAATATATTTCTGTCGACCTTGCCAGCCTTCTCATCTACCAAGTATCTAGGGTAGTTCTGCTTCAGTGACCGTTCCCCTCATTACAGAAGCACTTAGTCTCGGGTTTGGGTTCAAGCTTGGGTTTCTTCACTGGAGCAGCAACTGATTTGTCATTTCATGAAGTATCCCTTCTTTCCCTTGCCCTTCTTGAAACTAGTGGTTTTACTAACCATCAACAATTGATGCTCCTACTTGATTTCTACTTTCGCGGTGTCAAACATCGCGAATTGCTCAAGGATCATCATGTCTATCCCTGATATGTTATAGTTCATCACGAAGCTCTAGTAGCTTGGTGGCAGTGACTTTGGAGAACCATCACTATCTCATCTGGACGATTAACTTCCACTCGATTCAAGTGATTGTAGTACTCAGACAATCTGAGCACATGCTCAATGATTGAGCTTTTCTCCGTTAGTTTGCAGGCTTAAGAAACTTGTCAGAGGTCTCATACCTCTTGACGTGGGCACTTGTCTGAAATCCTAATTTCAGTCTTTGGAACATCTCATATGTTCTGCGACGTTTCAAAAATGTCTTTGGTGCCTCAATTCTAAACCGTTTAACATTATGCACAGAACTATCACGTAGTCATCAAAACATGCATGTCAGATGTTCGCAACATCCACAAACGACGCTCGAGGTTCAGCACACTGAGCGGTGCATTAAGGACATAAGCCTTTTGTGCAGCAATGAGGAAAATCCTCAGTATACGGACCCAGTCCGCATAATTGCTACTATCAACTTTCAACTAAATTTTCTCTAGGAACATATCTTAAAACAGTAGAACTTAAGTGTAGGCTACGACATAATTTGCAAAGACCTTTTGACTATGTTCATGATAATTAAGTTCATCTGATTATTTAATGAACTCCCACTTAGATAGACATCCCTCTAGTCATCTAAGTGATACATGATCCGAGTCAACTAGGACGTGTCCGATCATCACGTGAGACGGACTAGTCATCATCGGTGAACATCTTCATGTTGATCGTATCTCCTATACGACTCATGTTCGACCTTTCGGTCTCTTGTGTTCCGAGGCCATGTCTGTACATGCTAGGCTCGTCAAGTCAACCTAAGTGTTTTGCTCGTGTAAATCTGGCTTACACCCGTTGTATTCGAACGTTAGAATCTATCACACCCAATCATCACGTCGTGCTTCGAAACAATGAACCTTCGCAATGGTACACAGTTAGGGGGAACACTTTCTTGAAATTTTAGCCAGGGATCATCTTATTTATGCTACCATCGTTCTAAGCAAATAAGATGTAAAAACATGATAAACATCACATGTAACCAAATAGTGACATGATATGGCCAATATCATTTTTCTCCTTTTGATCTCCATCTTCGGGGCACCATGATCATCATCGTCACCGGCATGACACCATGATCTCCATCATCATGATCTCCATCGTCGTGTCTTCATGAAGTTGCCTCGCCAACTATTACTTCTACTGCTATGGCTAACGGTTTAGCAATAAAGTAAAGTAATTACATGGCGTTACTCAATAACACGCAGGTCATACAATAAATTAAGACAACTCCTATGGCTCCTGCCGGTTGTCATACTCATCGACATGCAAGTCATGATTCCTATTACAAGAACATGATCAATCTCATACATCACATATATATCATTCATCACATCCTTTTGGCCATATCACATCACACGACAAATACCCTTGAAGATCGCTAAGCGGAAGCGTTACAAGAACGCGGTTGATGGAGTCGTACTTGCGGCGATTCAAATCGCGGAAGATCCGATCTAGCACCGAACGGACGGCGCCTCCGTGTTCAACACACGTACAGCCCGATGATGTCTCCTCCTTCTTGATCCAGCAAGGGGAGAGGAGAAGTTGAGGGAGAACTCCGATAGCACGACGGCATGGTGGTGGTGGAGCTCGTGGTATTCCTGCAGGGCTTTGCCAAGCACTACGGAGTAGGAGGAAGAGTTGGAGGAGGGAGAGGGCTGCGCTAGGGGAAGGGTGCTGCAGCCCTCCCACCCCCTCTATTTATAGGGTGAAGGGGAGAGGAGCCCGGCCCCTCTAGATCCCATCTAGAGGGGGGGGGGCCAGGAGGGGAGACTTGCCCCCCAAGCAAGGTGGAGGCGCCCTCTTCCCTAGGGTTTCCAAACCCTAGGCGCCTTGGGCCCTTGGGGGCGCACCGGCCCACTAGGGGGCTGGTTCCCTCCCATATTCAGCCCATTAAGTCCCCCGGGGCAGGTGGCCCCACCCGGTGGACCTCCGGACACCTTTCAGTGGTCCCGGTACAATACCGATAACCCCTGAAACCATTCCGGTGACTGAAACTGGACTTCCCATATATAAATCTTCACCTCCAGACCATTCCGGAACTCCTCATGACGTCTGGGATCTCATCCGGGACTCCGAACAACCTTCGGTAAACACATACTATTTCCCATAACAACTCTAGCGTCACCGAACCTTAAGTGTGTAGACCCTACGGGTTTGAGAACCATGCAGACATGACCGAGACACCTCTCCGGCCAATAACCAATAGCGGGATCTAGATACCCATATTGGATCCCACATGTTCCACAATGATCTCATCGGATGAACCACGATGTCGAGGATTCAGTCAATCTCGTATACAATTCCCTTTGTCTATCGGTATGTTACTTGCCCGAGATTCGATCGTCGGTATCCCAATACCTCGTTCAATCTCTTTACCGGCAAGTCACTTTACTCGTTCCGTAATGCATGATCCCGTGACTAACTACTTAGTCACATTGAGCTCATTATGTTGATGCATTACCGAGTGGGCCCAAAGATACCTCTCCATTAAACGGAGTGACAAATCCCAGTCTCGATTCATGCCAACCCAACAGACACTTTCGGAGATACCTGTAGTGCACCTTTATAGCCACCCAGTTACGTTGTGACGTTTGGTACACCCAAAGCATTCCTACGATATCTGGGAGTTGCACAATCTCATGGTCTAAGGAAATGATACTTGACATTAGAAAAGCTCATAGCAAACGAACTACACGATCTTGTGCTATGCTTAGGATTGGGTCTTGTCCATCACATCATTCTCCTAATGATGTGATCCCGTTATCAATGACATCCAATGTCCATGGTCAGGAAACCATAACCATCTATTGATCAACGAGCTAGTTAACTAGAGGCTCACTAGGGACATGTTGTGGTCTATGTATTCACACATGTATTACGGTTTCCAGTTAATACAATTATAGCATGAACAATAGACAATTATCATGAACAAGGAAATACAATAATAACCATTTTATTATTGACTCTAGGGCATATTTCCAACAATAAAACCCATGATGAAAAGCTTTAGCAACGAGAGATTTAGAGCCAGCATGATGACCGCAATCTCCTTCATGAATCTCCCTCGGAATTTCACGGCCCTCCTCAGGAGAAATACATCATTGAAACACTGTTGTAACACTGCATCTGTGTAGCTCACCATTGACAGTAGTCATTGACTTAGACCTCCGAGTTATTTGCCTGGCCAAGGTTTCATCCTGAGGTAACTCACCCTGGGTCATATAAGCCAAATATGGAATAGTCCAATCAGGAATAACATGGAGAGCCGCCACCAACTGTGCCTCCCGGTCAGGAACGGCCAAATCCTCCTCCGTGGGCAACTTAACTGATGGGTTATGCAGAACATCAAGGAAAACATTAGGGGGTACCGGCTTATGCTGAGACCCCATCCGGCTTAAAGCATCAACAACTTCATTTTTCCTGCGATCAACATGTTCCACTTGATAACCTTCTAAACGACCAGCAATAGCATCAACCTCTTGGCGATAAGCCGCCATGAGTGGATCCTTTGAATCCTAAGTTCCTGACACTTGTTGAGCCACCAAATCTAAGTCGCCAAAGCACCTTACCCGGTGTAGGACCTTGAAGTATGTCTAGAGGGGAGGGTGATTAGACTACTTGACCAATTAAAAACTTAACCTTTTCCCAATTTTAGAGTTTGACAGATTTTAGCAACTTTGGACAAGTCAAGCAATCATCACACAAATCAAGCAAGCATGCAAAGAGTATATAGGCAGCGGAAATTAAAGCATGCAACTTGCAAGAATGTAAAGGGAAGGGTTTGGAGGATTCAAACGCAGTTGGAGACACGGATGTTTTTGGCGTGGTTCCGATAGGTGGTGCTATCGTACATCCATGTTGATGGAGACTTCAACCCACAAAGGGTAATGGTTGCGCGAGTCCATGGAGGGCTCCACCCATGAAGGGTCCACGAAGAAGCAACCTTGTCTATCCCACCATGGCCGTCGCCCATGAAGGACTTGCCTCACTAGCGGTAGATCTTCACGAAGTAGGCAATCTCCTTGCCCTTACAAACTCCTTGGTTCAACTCCACAATCTTTGTCGGAGGCTCCCAAGTGACACCTAGCCAATCTAGGAGACACCACTCTCCAAGAAGTAACAAATGGTGCATTGATGATGAACTCCTTGCTCTTGTGCTTCAAATGATAGTCTCCCCAACACTCAACTCTCTCTCATAGGATTTGGATCTGGTGGAAAGAAGATTTGAGTGGAAAGCAACTCGGGGAAGGCTAGAGATCAAGATTCATATGGTAGGAATGGAATATCTTGGCCTCAACACATGAGTAGGTGGTTCTCTCTCAGAACTGGTAAGTTGGAAGTGTAGGTTTGTTCTGATGGCTCTCTCCACGAATGAAGAGGAGGTGGAGGGGTATATATAGCCTCCACACAAAATCTAACCGTTACACACAATTTACCAATCTCGGTGGGACCGAATCAATAAACTCGGTCAGACCGATTTAGTAAACCTAGTGACCGTTAGGATTTTCGGTGGGACCGAAACACAACTCGATGAGACCAATATGATTAGGGTTAGGGCATAACGTAATCTCGGTGAGACCGATTACACAAACTCAGTAGGACCAATTTTGGTAATTAGCTAACCAGAGAGTTGGTCAGGTAAACTCGGTGGGACCGATTTGCTCTTTTCGGTGAGACCGAAATGTTACAAAAGGGAAACAGAGAGTTTACATTGCAATCTCGGTGGGACCGATCGCTCACTTCGGTTAGACCGAAACATTACGAAGGGAAACAGAGAGATTACAATCCCATCTCGGTGAGACCGAGATCCCTATCGGTGAGACCGATTTGCCTAGGGTTTGTGGCAGTGGCTATGACATCTGAACTCGGTGGCGCCGGATAGAAAAAATCGGTGTGACCGATTTTGGCTTTAGGTTTAGGTCATATGTGGATGTGAGAAAGTAGTTGAGGGTTTTGGAGCATATCACTAAGCACATGAAGCAAGAGGCTCATTAAGCAACACCTCATCCCTCCTTGATAGTATTGGCTTTTCCTATAGACTCAATGTGATCTTGGATCACTGAAATATAAAATGAAGAGTCTCGAGCTTTTGAGCTTGAGCCAATCCTTTGTCCTTGATATTTTGAGGGATCCACTTTCATCATCCATGCCATGCCATTCATTGA
This sequence comes from Triticum aestivum, assembly GCF_018294505.1. Classification (NCBI taxonomy): domain Eukaryota; kingdom Viridiplantae; phylum Streptophyta; class Magnoliopsida; order Poales; family Poaceae; genus Triticum; species Triticum aestivum. The sequence goes on from NC_057801.1 coordinate 603,611,004, forward strand.
GCTTTCCTGAAATATATGTCTTGGAATAGCATTAGCTCAATGAGCTATATGTTGTTATGAATTACCAAAACCACCTAGGGATAGTTGCACTTTCAATCTCCCCCTTTTTGGTAATTGATGACAACATATAGATCAAAGCTTCGACATATGATAATAAGATTGAATAACATCGTCGCTTTGAGAAGTATGTGATAAGCAAGAGCTCCCCCTAAATTTGTGCATAGTTTAAGATTTGCTTTGGACTGCAAATGCACAAGGAATTAGGCTCATGGGTTACTCTTCCATGTCACATACATCTTGGTGGAGCGCTCAAAATAATAAAGATTGAATACATGCACTCATCACCAAGCAAAGTGAATGATCATATAAGGATAAGTAAGATAATAACATATAATCAAGCATAAGTGTAGCATGATCATCAATGTCTCACAGGTAATGCATAGTATCTCAAGCAATCAAAAGCAAACAAGTTTAACCAAGAAGACAAGAGAGAACAAAAAATAGCAAATCTCTCTCTTGAAGCCTATGATCTATACACTTTTCTCCCCCTTTGGCAACAAGTTACCAAAAAGTTCATAGAAAATGCATAGTGCTAGATCGTCTCTCAGGCTTGGTCTTCAGTTGGTGGTGTAGAGATGGCTCCTTGGACAAAGACTTCAGTTGATGTAGAGGGAGCTGGAGGAGTTGGTGCTGGAGCTGGTTGCCCTGGAGCTGTAGGAGCTGTAGCTGGTGCAGATGATGTAGCTCTTGTGTCTGACACAGGCACTATAGCTGACCTCTGAGCTCTAGGCACTCTGGCAAATGCATCTGTGGTTGTCTTGCCCTTCCTCTCGTGCATGTCATCCTGAAGCTGCTCCACAATTGGCTGAATCTCAGTTACTTTAACATCAAGATCATAGAATTTTTGTTCCATGATCCTTTCCAGGCTCTCCTGGTTTTGAGTTAGGGTGGCCAACCCCTTCTCAATCCTCAGTGTTGATGCTATCAAGTAACCAAGCTACTCCTGTTTGTTCTTCAAGAAATACTCAGATGCCTCCTCTTGAGTTGGCATCTTGGCAGCCTTCTCTTTCCTTGCTTTCTCTTTCTTCTCTTGAGCTTGCACTGATGATGGATCATTCTCATTCATGACAACTTGATTGTCCTCAAAGTCTGGATAGAGAGGAAAATGTTCCTTATCTAACTGATACTTTCCTATGCCCATCTTTGAGTTAATCAACTCCTGAATCTGTGGGGCATATCCACAACTTCTCTTCTGATCTGCTGCAGTCCTCTTAATGGTTTCTACCATAAGGCTCATGACCTTGAATTTTTGGGGCACATAAAAATGTGAAGCATGTTAATTGCATGCCCTCTTATCATGTTGTGGTCACCTGATTTTGGCAAAAGAGTGTGCCTTAAGATCCAGTTGATCGTAGGCAGCCCTGACAGAAGAAAATGGACTGACCCAAATGAGAAAGTCTCAAGGGCTTTGTCTGGGATCTCTTTGTACATATGTGACATAGAATTGTGTCCCATCTTCTTCTTGGCATATATATCCAAATCATCTTCACTCTCTTTTGGGGCATTGATCAATTTTGCCCATTCCTCTATGGTTGACTGATATCTTGTTCCTTCAGACATCCAAACTATCCTACCATCTGGATTGAAGTGTGCTGTGGAGTAGAATTGCATAATGAGTTCATCATTCCAGTTGGTGAGCTTCTGCCTAACAAAATCTGCAACTCCACAAGCTATGAAACTGTCTTGCACTCCAGGATAGTGTTCTTCATTTTCCTTTATGTAGGTCCAGTCGACCCATCTCATATCACACACTATAGGCTTCTTGTCCAACAAGATTGTCTCATAGAAGTCCTGCTGCTCCTTGGTGTGGAACCTGTAATCTACAGCAGTCCTTCTCCTGGTGGCATATGGATCAGACAATCTCCATAGCCTCAACCCTGAGTCTTTCCTGATCTTCATGTTTTTAGCCACAGGATGAGCATCATTGTGGTCTGGAATCTTGGGGTTGAGCTTTCTTAGGACCTGCCCTTCTTCATATTCCTCAGCAGCAACCTCAGGCATTGGGGCCTTGTTCTTCTCAGCTCCTGGTATACTCCTGGTATTTCTCTTTGGTGCAATCTTGGGCTTGGGGGCAGCTTTGGGTGCTTCTTTGGGCTTTGATGTTGCAGCCTCTGACTTTATTGCATCACCCATAAGCTTCTGTGCCTTTGGTGCTGGTGCAGCAACCTCTTCTTCCTCTTCCATCATGGAAGGTTGACCAACAACTCTGGCCATGGTCTTCTTGACCCTTTCCTTCCTTTTCTTTCCTTCTACAGCTGGCTCTTCAGGCATTTCAGGTACTTGAGTTGATACTCTGGCTTTAGACATTGACTGTCTCCCTGCTGGCCTTTTGATCTTCATGCCTGGCTTTACTGCAGTTGAACTGAGCACCTTCTTGAGCACTACCTTCTTGGAAGTAGCCTCATCTTCTGCTGCCACATAGTCCTCATCCTTTGGGTCTGAGGTTCTCTTCCTTCTAGCTCTTGTGGCTGCTTTGGGAAAGTTGCTTGGAGTGCTTCTGCTCCCTTCATCTAAAGTACTTGAGGGACTAGTGCCCTCACTCAGGTGAATCTGCTCTTCTTCCCTGTTCTGACTGTCACTATGGTCTGACATGCTGCAAATCACTGACTGCTGACCCTGTGAATAGTTATAGTTGAGACAGAGTGGATGAGCATCACAAAATGCAAAGATTTTTGCGAAAGAATGATTTAAAAACTTAGTTTTAGTTTCCACAGAAAGCATTTCAGATCTACCGATTTTCAAACTCGGTGATACCGAAGCAGTTTTGGAACCTAAACTAGTGATCTCGGTCAGACCGAGTCACAGTTCGGTGGCACCAAGACTGCTAGGGCTTCACAAAGTTCTAAAATCGGTCACACCAATTTGTAATTCTCCGTCAGACCGAGACTTACTAGTGCAATGGCGTTAGCCAAATCGGTGGGACCGAGTTTTTCAACTCGGTGGGTCCGAGATGGTTTCGGCGGAAACCTAACCCTAAATTTTTGAATCACATCTATTCTAAGGATCACATTGGCTGGATAGGAATGTTTCAATCGTGTCAAGATGCATTACGAACACAATGTGCTGAGAATCAGATGAGGAAAGCACTGTGATTGAGTTCATACCCTAGTTCGGCGGTGAACTCGCTACGGCGGCAACGGCGGAGAAGAAATCCGTTGACGGCGGCGGAGACCAGCGACAGGAGGTGGCTAGCGACGAAGTCGACGATCTGTAGACCTAGTAGGCAGAGCGAGCTACGCGCGGGCGAAGGGGTTTGGAGGAATTTCCAAATTTTTTCCCGTGTCTATATATAGCCCGACACTGTCGGTGTGACCGAGTTGAACAACTCGGTGGCACTGAGATGCATAACTGTTAACTGTTACAGCAACTCGGTGTGACCGAAAAGTTCATATCGGTTGCACCGAGATGGAAAACCTAGATCAACTTAGTGATCTCGGTGGGACCGAAATGGAGGAATCGGTCAGACCGAGAATCACAAAGAAGTTTTGGAAGTTTAAATCTATGACGAATCGGGGACTCCAAGTGCTCCTCACACAGAGTGGTTCGAATCTGACTTGATCAATTTTTTTGATGTAGCATGAATAGAGTTTGAGACGAGAAAAGCATAGATAGCTAGAGAAGGTTCTTAGGCATTCTTGTCCATCCAGTTGGTCAAAGAAAAAGGAAACAAATCAATCAAAACAAACAAGTGGATGTCCTCGAATGAGTAAAATATGCAACCAGCACACTCACACAATAAAGTGACAAATTAAATATGTGGCAAAGCATGCACAACCAATTCTGGCATCTATCAAACAATTGGCGATGACTAGGTCATCTATATATGAGTATATTGACTTAGGAGTCAAATGAGAACATTTGATCATAGGTCATACTCATCGTTTAAGCTCAAGTGGGGTTACCACTTTTACATAATGCATTGATGTGTTCACATCATTAGAGTTGCTTTGACTCAATTCTTAGAGTTAAGCTCCCCCTAGATGTGAGATCCCCCCTTAGAGGGATGAACTAACCTTGGGTTTTGTCGATGATGACTTCATGTAGGTGTTGAAGATGTGGATGCTCAATGTTGATGTAGATCTTTTGGAGCAATCCTTTGGAGTGAGTTGCACTTTCAATACCTACACGGGTTAGTCCCACAAGGAACAAAACAAGAATATCCATAGACATAGAGTGATGCACACACAAGATGATGTCCATGAAATCATTTGGTTACCTTGTCCCTTGCCTTACCAACATGAGGGTTTGTGACTCCTTGAACTAGTGCAAGATGTGGAGGTTGATTGCACTTGTTCTTGCCATAAAGATATGAGTGAAGAATGTTGGCGGAGTCACCCTCAAGAACTCTCTAGTTCTTCTTCTTTGGGATCCACATCATCTTGATGGGAATCCTTGGAGTTGTAGTTGTACTTGATGAAGTAGAACTTGACGTAGTCTTGGGAACCCACTTGACCAAGGCCTTAGGTGCTTCTTCAAATGCATCAATCTCCTCTTGAAACTTGTCCTTGCCTTTATGGTCTTGTGGTGGAAGATCATCTTGAGCTTGTGTTCCCTTGAAAGAAGTAGGATCATACTTCTCTTGTTGAGGAACAAACTTTGTCTTGGGGTATTGATCTTCTTCCCACTCAACTCCATTGGCATTGAACTTTCGTTCAAAACCAACACCTTGATTCTTCCGGTGCCTTCCTTGCTTGCGTACAATTTCCTCGAATTGCTTACTCCCGGCAAGGCTCTTGTATACACCTTTCTCTATAATTCCCTTCGATAAGCTATTTTCTTGCTCAAGTGTAACTTGGCTAAGAGAATCATTAGTGGAATCAAGAGAACTACTAGAAGCAACAATATTTGATTTAGCATAGTTATTGTTACTACTAGAGGAAGAATCTTTCTTGTTCTTGTTACTAGACTTGACTTGAGGCATGTAAGTAGATAAGAGTAAACGCTTGGCAATATAAGAAGAACTTTTCTTGCGAAGATCATCATTGATTGCCTTTAAGAACTCATGCTCTTGCTCAAGATTGAGCTTTTCAAAGCGTAACGTCTCATGAGCCCTTAAAAGTTCTCGATGATTTTCGAAGATAGTTTCATGAGCTAACTTAAGAGTGTTTAGTTCTTTAGTTAGAAGCTCAATCTTCTCCTTATCATTGTCATTCGTTTTATCTTGTTTAGCATGATTAATTGACGTTTCATCATAGTATTCATCACTAGAGTTGTCAAGAAGTAAATCATCATCACCTAGCAAGTCATCTTCATCACTATTGAAATCAACGTACTCGGGATGTGTTACCTTTGGACCTTTGGCCATGAAGCATCTTCCAATTCCTTCATTTGGTGAGTCAAATATGTCGTAGGAGTTGGTTGACACAAGTGCTATACCGGCAACACCTTCATCTTGAGTATGTTCAGAGTCGGAGTGATAGCTTCTTTCGGAGTGATGTTCAGATTCGGAACCGGATACCCATTCACCAACATGAGCTTGATGTCTTCGTTTTGTGTAGCTCTTTGATGACTTGTCCTTCCTTTCCGAATCTTTGCTTCTCCGTGAGGGTCTTCGTTCATAACGATCATCTCTACTCCTTCGCTCTCTTGGTGGTGATTCTTCTTTTCTACTTCTTCTTTTTGGAGAATCTTCTCTTCTTTTGTAGGGTGCCATACTCTCATTGGAATAGTGTTCGGGTCTCCCACAATTGTAGCAGTTGCGCTCTCGACTGGAAGATCTTTTGTCATTGTAGGACCTTGACTTAGAGCTTCTTTCTTTGCTTCTACTCTTGTAGAATTTGTTGAAATTTTTCACCATTAAGCTCAATTCTTCATTGAAGGTTTGGTTCTCACTTGATGATGTGGGGGCTTCACATGAGGCTTTGTAAGCACCGCTTGACTTGTTGTGAAGTTCCTCCTTATCCTTGAGTGACATCTCATGAGCAACAATTCTACCAATGACCTCCATTGGCTTGAGATTCTTGTAATTGGGCATCATTTGAATCAATGTGCACACGGTATCATATTTTCCATCCAATGCTCTTAGGATCTTCTTGATGATGAATCTGTCGGTCATCTCTTCACTCCCTAAGCCGGCAATCTCATTTGTGATAAGAGCAAGCCTAGAGTACATTTCAGCGACACCTTCACCATCCTTCATTTTGAACTTGTCAAGCTGACTTTGGAGCACATCCAACTTGGATTCCTTGACGGAGTCGGTACCTTCATGCATATCAATCAAAGTGTCCCAAATTTCCTTTGCATTCTCAAGACGGCTGATTTTGTTGAATTCTTCAGGGCTCAATCGGTTGAAGATGATATCACAAGCTTGAGCATTGTATTGCAGCATCTTCAGTTCTTCCGCATTAGCTTCACGGTTCGGCTCTCTCCCATCAAAGAAGTCACCTTGCAAGCCAATACAAATAATAGCCCAAACGGCGGGGTTATGTCCGAGAATATGCATTTTCATCTTATGCTTCCAACTAGCAAAATTAGTTCGATCAAAGTAAGGACCTCTATGGTGATAATTTCCCTCGCTAGACGCCATACTCTCCTAGGTTGTGAAACCAAGGCTATGACCACCAAAAGCTATGGAAATCAAAGCAAATGGAGACCAAGGCTCTAATACCACTTGTAGGACCTTGAAGTATGTCTAGAGGGGGGGGGGTGATTAGACTACTTGACCAATTAAAAACTTAACCGTTTCCCAATTTTAGAGTTTGACAGATTTTAGCAACTTTGGACAAGTCAAGCAATCATCACACAAGCAAGCATGCAAAGAGTATATAGGCAGCGGAAATTAAAGCATGCAACTTGCAAGAAAGTAAAGGGAAGGGTTTGGAGGATTCAAACGCAGTTGGAGACACGGATGTTTTTGGCGTGGTTCCGATAGGTGGTGCTATCATACATCCACGTTGATGGAGACTTCAACCCATGAAGGGTAACGGTTGCGCGAGTCCACGGAGGGCTCCACCCACGAAGGGTCCATGAAGAAGCAACCTTGTCTATCCCACCATGGTCATCGCCCACGAAGGACTTGCCTCACTAGCGGTAGATCTTCACGAAGTAGGCGATCTCCTTGCCATTACAAACTCCTTGGTTCAACTCCATAATCTTTGTCGGAGGCTCCCAAGTGACACCTAGCCAATCTAGGAGACACCACTCTCCAAGAAGTAACAAATGGTCCGTTGATGATGAACTCCTTGCTCTTGTGCTTCAAATGATAGTCTCCCCAACACTCAACTCTCTCTCATAGGATTTGGATCTGGTGGAAAGAAGATTTGAGTGGAAAGCAACTTGGGGAAGGCTAGAGATCAAGATTCATATGGTAGGAATGGAATATCTTGGCCTCAACACATGAGTAGGTGGTTCTCTCTTAGAACTGGTAAGTTGGAAGTGTAGGTTTGTTCTGATGGCTCTCTCCACGAATGAAGAGGAGGTGGAGGGGTATATATAGCCTCCACACAAAATCTAACCGTTACACACAATTTACCAATCTCGGTGGGACCGAATCAATAAACTCGGTCAGACCAATTTAGTAAACCTAGTGATTGTTAGGATTTTCGGTGGGACCGAAATGCAACTCGGTGAGACCGATATGATTAGGGTTAGGGCATAACATAATCTCGGTGAGACCGATTACACAAACTCGGTAGGACCGATTTTGGTAATTAGCTAACCAGAGAGTTGGTCCCGTAAACTCGGTGGGACCGATTTGCTCTTTTCGGTGAGACCGAAATGTTACAAAAGGGAAACAGAGAGTTTACATTGCAATCTCGGTGGGACCGATCGCTCACTTCGGTTAGATCGAAACATTACGAAGGGAAACAGAGAGATTACAATCCCATCTCGGTGAGACCGAGATCCCTATCGGTGAGACCGATTTGCCTAGGGTTTGTGGCAGTGGCTATGAAATCTGAACTCGGTGGCGCCGGATAGAAAGAATCGGTGTGACTGATTTTGGCTTTAGGTTTAGGTCATATGTAGATGTGAGAAAGTAGTTGAGGGTTTTGGAGCATATCACTAAGCACATGAAGCAAGAGGCTCATTAAGCAACACCTCATCCCTCCTTGATAGTATTGGATTTTCCTATAGACTCAATGTGATCTTGGATCACTGAAATATAAAATGAAGAGTCTTGATCTTTTGAGCTTGAGCCAATCCTTTGTCCTTGATATTTTGAGGGATCCACTTTCATCATCCATGCCATGCCATTCATTGAGCTTTCCTGAAATATATGTCTTGGAATAGCATTAGCTCAATGAGCTATATGTTGTTATGAATTACCAAAACCACCTAGGGATAGTTGCACTTTCACCCGGCTTAGATTCATCTCTTTAGCCATCCAAAGACCATGGAGTAAGGCTTCATACTCAACTGCATTGTTAGTACAAGGGAACATCAACCTTAAAAAATAACAAAATTTATAACCTTGTGGGGAAGTTAATATAAATCCAGTCCCCGAGCCTTCCAATTGCCTGGACCCATCAAAATGAATAATCCAATATGTATTGTTCGGCTTATCCTCAGCATCTGCAGCTCTGTCCAGTCATTGATAAAGTCCACTAGTGCCTGAGATTTTATAGCCGTTTGAGGCACATACTTCAAGCCATGGGGTCCAAGTTCAATGGCCCACTTGGCTACCCAACCTGTGGCTTCTCTGTTTTGAATAATATCCCCCAATGGAGCAGAAGTAACCATAGTGATGGGATGACCAAGGAAATATTGCTTCAACTTGCAACTGGCCATGAACACGCGTAAACCAATTTCTGCTAATGTGGGTATCTCTGCTTAGATTCAATGAGCACCTCGCTGACATAATAAATTGGCCTTTGAACCGGATACTCCTTGCCTGATTCCTTCCTTTCAACCACAACTGCCACACTAATAGCTCTGTTGTTTGTAGCCACATATAAAAGCAAGGGCTCCTTCTCAATAGGAGCTGCAAGAACTGGTGGCTCAGACAACTGTTTCTTAAGTGCCTCAAATGCCTCATTAGCCGCATCGCTCCAGACAAAGTCATCTGTCTTCTTCATCATTCGATACAGAGGGATAGCCTTTTCTCCCAGGCGGCTTATAAACCGGCTCAAAGCCGTAATATGACCCGCCAAATGCTGGACGTCATTGATACACGCCGTCTTAGCCAAAGAAGTGATAGCCTTGATTTTCTCCGGGTTAGCTTCAATGCCCCTCACAGAAACCAGGAAACCTAATAACTTGCCTGCTGGCATGCCAAAGACACACTTGGCTGGGTTAAGCATCATTTTATAGACCCGGAGATTGTCAAAGGTCTCTTTCAGATCATCTATCAAAGTCTCCTTCTTCCTGGATTTCACAATAATATCGTCCACATAGGCATGAACATTGCGCCCAATCTGGCCATGAAGGAAATTATGAGCACACCATTGGTAAGTCGCCTGGGCACTCTTGAGCCCAAAAGGCATAGACACATAGCAGAAGGCTCCAAAGGGAGTGATGAAAGCTATCTTCTCCTGGTCCTTAACTGCCATCTTGATCTGATGATAACCAGAATAAGCATCCAAAAAATTCAAGCACTCACAAACCACCGTAGCATCAATAATCTGATCAATACGAGGGAGAGCAAAAGGATCAGCCGGACAGGCCTTGTTAAGGTCTGTATAATCCACACACATACGCCAAGTGCCATTTTTCTTAAGTACTAGCACCGGGTTAGCCAACCACTCAGGATGAAAAACTTCAATGATGAACCCTGCCGCCAAGAGCTGAGCCACCTCTTCACCAATTGCCTTGCGCCTCTCTTCATTAAAACGACGAAGAAACTGCTTGTCGGGCTTAAACTTTGGATCCACATTAAGGGTGTGCTTAGAGAGTTCCCTCGGTACACCTGGCATGTCAGAAGGTTTCCATGCAAAGATGTCCCCGTTCTCACAGATGAACTCGATGAGAGCGCTTTCCTATTTTAGATCCATATTAGCACTGATGCTGAACTGCTTGGACGAGTCGCCAGGAACAAAATCAACCATCTTAGTGTCATCTATCGATTTAAACTTCAACAGGGGATCATTTTCTGTAGTTGGCTTCTTCGAAGGCGTCATATCCGCCGGGTCAACATTATCTTTATAAAATTTCAACTCCTTAGTGGCACAGGCCAACTCAGCATACGCATCATCACCTTCTTCACAGTCCAAAGCAATCTTCCTATTATCATGCACCGTCATGGTGCCCTTATGACCCGGCATTTTAAGCTACAAATAAACATAACACGGCCGCGCCATAAACTTGGCGTAAGCCGGCCACCCAAACAAAGCATGGTACAGGCTTTTGATCTTAACCACCTCAAAGGTCAATTTCTCAGCTCTGGAATCATGGTCATCTCCAAAAGCTACCCCTAGCGTTATCTTACCCACTGGATACGCCGACTTACCAGGCACCACCGCATGGAACATAGTAGAGGACGCCTTAAGATTCTTGTTAGTCAAATTCATACGACGAAAAGTCTCATAGTAAAGGATATTGGTACTACTGCCCCCATCCATGAGGACCTTCGTGAGCTTATACCCTCCTACCTGTGGAGCAACCATCAATGCCAACTGACCTGGATTGTCAACCTGGGGAGGGTGATCCTCACGCCTCCATACAATAGGCTGCTCAGACCACCTCAAATAACGAGGTACCGCCGGCTCAACTGAGTTCACCGCCCGCTTATGGATTTCTGATCTCGCTTGCACAGGCTTGTGGTGAACACATGATATTGACCACTATTCAGCTGCTTCAGATTGCTCTAATAACCAGACTACTGCTGCTGATTCCCTTGGCCAGATTGCTGATTAAAACCACCTTGATTACCTTGGCCTTGAAAGCCAAAGCTTGAGCCGCCACCTCCAAAACTAGGTCCATGAGAGCCGGAACCTTAACCGCCATGTGGGCCATGATCATTCTGGAAAAAATTAGAATTTCTATACTCTCTCATGATGAAGCAATCCTTCCACAGATAACTGGCTGGCTTATCCTGGGTCCCGTGCTTCGGACAAGGCTGATTCATCATGGCCTCAAGGTTGAATTTCGTCCCTCCAAACCGGGGCACCTGTGTTTTCCCCTTGCGATGCTGGTTATTACTCTGCATGTTGGTGTTAGCCACAAAGTCTAAACCATCGTCCGCCTTACGTTTACCATTACCACCTTGACCCGCCATGTTATGATGTCCCTTTGCATTGCCACTCTTCTTTCCCTTCCCAGTCTTCTCCTCATCAGATTATGGGTCTTTAGCGCTATCAGAGTCGGCATACTTGATGAGAGCCGCCATGAGCTCCCCCATATCATTGCAATTGCGTTTAAGCCGCCCCAATTTTTGCTTAAGGGGAAGAAAATGACAATTCTTCTATAACATTAGGACTACTGAACTGGCGTTGATACTGTCCGATGAGTGTATAACAGCCGAGATCTGACGCACCCAATTGGTTGTCGACTCGCCTTCACCCTAGACACAAGAGTCCAAATCCAGAATTGAGATAGGCTGCTTGCATGTGTCTTTAAATTCTTGAATAAATTGCCTTTTCAACTCTTCCCATGACCCAATGGGGTTAGCAGGCAGCCCTTTCAACCAAGTACGAGTGGCCCATCCAGCATCATGGTCAAATACTTAGCACATGCAGCATCATTGACATCCAACATCTCCATAGCCATCTCATAGCTCTCAATCCAAGCCTCTGGGGGATGATCCGCCGTGTAGTTAGGCACCTTGCAAGGGCCCTTGAAATCCTTAGGCAAGCGCTTGTTGCATAGAGCCGACACTAAACATGGCACACCCAAGGTTCTTGAGGTCACTCCTGCCTCCACAGACGCTGACGGATAAATCAGAGATTGTTGTTGAGCCGCCAGCTCCGCCTCACATCGCACTTTGCCTTGGTCCACCAAAGCCTAAGCATCATTACCAGCACGCGGCGGGTCAGGCCTACGAGGCTAATTGCGGTGCCGCTCACTGCTTGACATGGCCGATTCATCAATGTGCCTACTATAACTCCGGCTTGGACAGGGTGTTGAATGGATACGATCGCGAGTATATGAATAAGCCGCCTGCTGAGCCACAACCGTCTGAAGAAGTTCTCCAGCTCTCCGTATTTCTATCGCTGGTGGCGACTCATCCTCAACCAGGAGAGCTGCTAATTGAGTAGCCGCAACTATCGTGTTATCCAAAGGATTAGAAAAATGACCCGGGGGCGTTGAAACATGCTAAGGAGGCATCAAATTCAACCATGGGGGGGGGGTCTGTAGCATGAGGTTGAACCGGTTCTCCAGCCGCCGGCGCCTCAACGGCCCAATCCACGCTAGGCGGGTTACTGGTTCCTGCCCCAGGCGTGTTGAAAAGGTTCCTTGCATTGTAAACCAGGGGTAACCGACTCACATGCCTTCTGTTAAAGATAGCGTTTGATGCATCCCGGTCCAAGCTCAAGCGCAAGCTGTCCACGTGAAGTTGTTCTGCTTCCCTCTTGAAGGCGGCTCGCTCTGTTGCCATTCGGGTGTTCTCCGTGTTTAGATCCTCCTTGGCTTGGGCTATCTCGTCACGTAACTTTGCAACGTCCATGTTATGCTGAGTTTGGTTCATCGGGTTTACCTCCGGCGTTAACAATGTTGCCAGAGCATCCAACAGATCAGATAAAACTTGAGCCGGCGGGTGCACAAGGCCTCCTGCCCTGGCTGCCATTGCTGTTGCTGACCCGGAGATCATTACTGCTACAGTTGAAGAATTTGCCCCGGCTGTGTACCGACCATGAAGATTGCAACCCCGTTTGGCGGCTCATAGGGGTCCGGAATACTATCACCATCGGAGCAGCCCCCAAGCCCGCCATCCTGAACCTGATAGATCGAATTGGTCTCGCCGGTTGAGGATTCATCGCCTGAGTAGACAACCGTCTCACCACTAGATTTAGATCCTCCTTCCAGCTCCACTCCTTGAACAAAGCCAACGAAGACATGCTTTGGGGCATCTTGAACCTTGGCGGGTCACGCGCGCTGAGCCGTCTCGACGATGTCGGTGCAGGTGTCTGACCCAGCCTCCGACTCACCGGTCTTGCCAATGAAAACATGAATTCCACCAAAGGGGACCCGGTACCCGTACTCGATTAAGCTGGCCTCGGGGCCCCAGCCTGCGTTGTCGATGTAGAGCTTGCCGCGATGACTTTTGGTCATCCGGCCCACAACATATCCCTTGAGCCCTGCGAAGTTGCCCTTCAAGAACTCGAAACCACTGTGCGCTGGCCCCAAGGTGGGCGCCAACTGTCGTGGAATTGTCACGACAGATGCCCTAGCATGAGGACTTGGGTGTGAAGCCATCGCTACGAGGTTAGCTTGAAGGGGTTAAAAACGGAAAAAGGACACAGAGAGTTTACCCAGGTTCGGCTCATACACTTGACCTAGTTCTCGACTTGTTGTTTCTTGCTCTGAACCGCCGCCGGGTCACCCCTTTATATACACAGGCTGATGCCCGACAACTTATAGAGTCTCGTCCGGCTCATACACAATGTGTCTGGCTTGGTGACAGAACTATACTTTCCTTAATATACAAGTTAAACATATGGTGGTTTATGCCTGTGGGCCTCAAGTCTCCTCCGGGTCTTGGGCCTTCAGTAAGCTTGCTTCGTGAACCGCCATCTTCATGGGCCTTCTCATTATGAACCGCAAGTGGTATGACCCGGCCCCTCCTGGGCGGGTCATACCCAATAGTTATATCCCCAACAACCCAGGAGAAGTAATGGGCCTCATGGGCCATAGGGGAGAGGAAGAGGCAGACCACAGGAGGTGGTGCCCCCCCATGTGGAGTTCGAATTAGACTAGGGGAGGGGGCACGACCCCCATTTCCTTCTCCCTCTCTCTATCCCTTCCCCCTTTTCCCCCTCCGGAAAGGAAGGGGGGTCCGAATTGGACTGGGAGTCCTAGTAGGACTCCCCCCCAGTGGGGGCGCGCCCTGGTCGGCCCTCTCCCCTCTCCCTCCTTTATATACGGGGGGGGGGGGCACCTCTAGGCACATCAATTGTCTTAGCCGTGTGCGAGGGCCCCCTCCACCATTTACTCCTCCGGTCATATTGTCGTAGTGCTTAGGCGAAGTCCTGCGTGGATCACATCACCATGACTGTCACCACGTCGTCGTGCTGACGGAACTCATCTACTCCCGCGTACCTCTACTGGATCAAGAGTTCGAGGGATGTCATCGAGCTGAACGTGTGCAGAACTCGGAGGTTCCGTACGTTCAGTGCTTGATCGGTTGAATCGAGAAGACGTTCGACTACATCAACCGCGTTAAGCTAACGCTTCCGCTTTTGGTCTACGAGGGTACATGGACACACTCTCCCCCTCTCGTTGATATGCATATCCTAGATAGATCTTGTGTGAGCATAGGATTTTTTTTGGAATTGCATGCTACGTTTCCCAACAACAAGCATAGATGAAGGGCAAAGACAATCATTGTATCTATTTTGGTTAATGTGCATGGCATGTTGTTCATACCATCAGCCACATCAGTAAGATAAAACAGGAGATGCCAATGTGCAAACATGGGCTGCTTCACCACACACTGGATTATGGATCCACAAAAACAAGCATACATATAGGGAGTATTGAGTAATGTGCATGGCATGAATAAGGAATTTGGTTTTACAAGTAAAACTTGGAACTTACGGTTGTTGCGAACATGCATTTTGACAGAAACAACAAACTAAACAACAGTTAACAATAGGGAGTATGAGCAAATTAAACAACAGTTGAGGATAAAGGCTTTAGAAGGACTGGCTTACATTAACAGTTAACACCAGCTTTATAATGCCCTTCTCCATGTCAAGGGAAAGGATAACTCAAGAATTTCAGCACATAATCTTCTTCATAAGCATTGCATGTACTCTACATTCTGTAGGGAGTAATTATAGATATGATAATACTGGAAGGGATAGAGGATAATGAAGATAAGATGCAGATTGATGCTACATAATCAACTACCAATCCCTGGAAGTACAAGCGTTACAGGACAAAATGTACTGACAAGAGCAATGGGCTACACTTCTGCACTGACATTGTCTGTGTATTCAACTTTTTGGTAAGATTAAATATAGATCTGATATTTTTTAGTAAATGGTGGGCGAGGGAGATAAGATACAGAATGATACACAATGAACCAATCCCTCTTCCCATAATATAAGAGTGTTTTGAACACTAGTGTATTGTACAAAATGTTCTCATATTATGGGACGGAGGGAGTAGCTATTAATGTAAGTACAATGATAGACGATGTTCAGTCCTTACAAGAGGACTGCAGAGCTAAACCTCTTCAAAAGCATTGGGTTGATTCTAAATTTATGTAAGAGTCCATACGGATCTTATAATGTCCAACAAATGGATGATAACGAGGCTAACATGTGCAGTGATGCTACATAATCAACCAGCTATGAAAGTAAGTATGGTCATATAGGGCAAGAGGTACCACAAGAGCAATGCAGTGTGCAGTATAGTTGCAAGATTCTGTGGTCCCTTGAGAATGAATTTTCTTCTACAAACAATTTTCGTACAAGTGAGACGTTAAGGCACATGTAGAAATGTAGTTCAAATTTTGATGTGATATTGTAGACAGTACCTTACACGGCTGACGAGACCAATGTATAACAAGATTATTCCAGTCACTGTCTGATAAATGTAGCACCAGAGACTTTATAGAAATTTCGTTTAGAGGCTTGCCGTCGAAATGCGCTTGCCTCATGTAGGAACGATACTTCATCAATGAGTGCTTGAAAAGCGCAACCAACCCTTGCTCGTCTTGACAATCCAATTTGGTCCTCGCCTATTTAAAAGAATGAAATCTTGTGTCTTTTGTCAGTAGAAACATATGCAGAGATGATCAGTGTAGTAGGGCTAGAGTCTGCTAGAGTTGGGGCTGTGTTTTGTGGGTCAGGTGATATTGCAACTACACCTAACGGGCTATTTGATTTATCAGGTGTCACTACCTTTTCCAAATACTTTGCTCGCGCTCCTCCACGATCAGCAATCGCCCTCTTCCTTTTGAACGTTTGATACACAAGAACAACGTTTGAATGGATAAATATGGTATGATGACAGATGGAATATGTACTGAAAATGGATAGGCAGGGCGTGTTCACATACACGATGTGTAAACTAAGCTAATGGAGTGCAACAAAGTAGAAGCAATGCAAAGCATCACTTGCAAGATATGTGCGACCAATATAACCTTGGAAAGTTAAAGCAAGACCTTGATGGGTGAATAAGATAGGGCATCTGCCTCTGACTCCTCCACTATGGAGTGAGGGAGTCCTGGATTAGGGGGTATCCGGGCAGCCGGACTATATACATCGTCCGGACTATCGAAGCATGGAGATACAAGACTCAAGACTTCAGACCGTGTCCAGATGGGACTCTCCTTTGCGTGGAAGACAAGCTTGGCGATCCGGATATTGTATTTCCTTCCTTGTAACCGACTCCATGTAAACCCTAGCCCTCTCTGGTGTCTATATAAACCGGAGAGGATGGTCCTTAGAAGGCCGATCACAATTACAATCATTCTATCATAGGCTAGCTCTTAGGGTTTAGCCTCTACGATCTCGTGGTAGATCTACTCTTGTACTACTCATATCTTCAATATTAATCAAGCAGGAAGTAGGGTTTTACCTCCATCAAGAGGGCCCGAACCTGGGTAAACATTGTGTCCCTTGCTTCCTGTTACTATCAGCCTAAGATGCACAGATTGGGACCCCCTACCCGAGATCCGCCGTTTTTGACACCGACATTGGTGCTTTCATTGAGAGTTCCTCTGTGTCGTCGCTTCAAGACTTGATGGAGTCTTCAATTGTCAACAACACGGTCCAGGGCGAGACTTTTCTCCCCGGACAGATCTTTGTGTTCGGCAGCTTCGCACTGCGGGCCAATTTGCTTGGTCATCTGGAGCAGATCGACAGCTACGCCCCTGGCCACCAGACCAGGTTCGAAAACCTAAACTACACGGCGGATATTCGCGGAGACTTGATCTTCGACGGATTCGGGCCGGTGCCAGGAGCGCCGGACAGTCACGACGAGCACGGCCTAGACCCGCTGTCGGACAATGCTCAGGACATCATCCCTGCAGCAGCCCCGGATCTAAATCTGGAGCAGGTTGCGTTGCCCAAGGACGGAGGGGTGGACCCCGCCCCGCAGGCCGCACACTCATTGGCGGTGGAGCTGAACACAGGCCGCATCTCTGTGGAGGCCTGTATTTCTGGGTCCCCGAACTCGTATCTGGTCGTTGGTCCCGGTCCGCACACTCTCGAGCCAGTCGAGCCAGGCTGGGCTTCGGTAATGGAGTTTGCCGCTGTGGACATCTTTCAGCACTCGCCCTTTGGTGACATGCTGAACTCATTAAAGTCTCTCTCTTTGTCAGGAGGCTCTGGGCCGAACTATGTCCGGCTTGAGTGGGAAGCATGCGACCAAGAAATTCGCTTCCCACCCACCACCCACTTCATTGCCACGATCAATGATTTAACCGACGTGCTTGACTTCGACTTCGAAGACATCGACAGTATGGACGACGATGCCGGAGACGTACAGGAGCCACCGCTCACAGGGCGGTGGACAACCACCTATTCATACTATATATATATGGTGGACACTCCGAAAGAAACCAACAGCGATGAGGCAACGGAGGATAACCCCTCCAAGAAAAAAACAAAGCATGGGTGTCGCCAGCGCTGCTCCAAGCCCCGCCAAGCCAATACCGGCACCGGAGACGAAAACAATCCGGACGGTGCCGACGATGAATACAACCCCGAAGAGCCTGCCTTTGAGCAGGCCGAGCGGGAAGATGGGCATGACATCCCATATGAACAGGCGACGGACGGGTATCCGGAGGAGGACAACTACATGCCCTCCTCCAAAGACGAGATTAGCCTCGGCGACGACGAGTTCGGAGTGCCCGAGGACCCCGCGGAGCAGGAGCGCTTCAAGCGCCGGCTTATTGCCACTGCGAGAAGCCTGAAGAAGAAGAAGAAGCAGCAGCTTCAAGCTGATCAAGACCTGCTCACAGGTAGATGGACATAAGTCCCGGCAGCTGAGGAATATGGACTCGAGCGCCACACGGCTGACCGGCCGCCTCAAGGCCGGGATAAAGCGGCATATCAGCCCGAATACCAGCCTGCACCCCCCCGCCAGTTTACTACGGCCCGGGGTAATACTCATGACCTGCGCGATAAACTGGATAACGCCACGGGACAACCAAGATCGATCTACGGGTCACGGGGGCGCACTGCAGCACATGACGATGACCGTCATACCGGATACACTAACAGCAAATCCGGCCGGGCCGAATATAACCAGTTAGACGCAGCCGGACTGCGTCGCGACATAGCTCGGCACAGAGGCGCCGCACACCCCCTCTGCTTCACCGATGAAGTAATGGATCATGAATTCCTAGAAGGGTTCAAACCCTTAAACATCGAATCATACGATGGCACAACAGACCCCGCGGTATGGATCGAAGATTTCCTTCTCCACATTCACATGGCCCGCAGAGATGATCTACATGCCATCAAGTATCTTCCCCTTAAGCTCAAAGGACCCGCCCGGCACTGGCTAAACAACCTGCTAGCAAATTCCATTGGCAGTTGGGAAAACTTGGAAGACACATTTCTTGACAACTTCCAAGGCACATATGTGCGACCTCCGGATGCCGATGACTTGAGCCACATTACTCAACAACCCGGAGAATCAGCCAGGAATTTCTGGACTCGGTTCCTAACTAAAAAGAACCAAATAGTCGACTGTCCGGATGCTGAAGCCCTGGCGGCCTTCAAGCATAATATCCGTGACGAGTGGCTCGCCCGACACCTCGGCCAGGAGAAACCCAAGTCTATGGCAGCTGTCACGACACTAATGACCCGCTTTTGCGCGGGCAAGGACAGTTGGTTGGCTCGCAGCAGCACTACGCCGCATTCTGGCACGTCAAATGTCCGTGACAATAACGGCAAGCTACGGCGCAACAGACACAAGTGACGGAACAACGACGACAACACCGAAGACACGACGGTCAATGCCGGATTCAGTGGATCCAAATCTGGTCAGCGAAAGAAGACATTCAAGAGAAACAATCAGGGACCGTCCAGTCTAGACCGTATACTGGAGCGCTCATGCCAAATTCATGGCACCCCGGACAAGCCAGCCAACTACACCAATAGAAACTGTTGGGTATTTAAACATGCCAGCAAAATAAACGCCGAAAACAAGGACAAGGGGCTGCACAGTGACGATGACGAGGAGCCCCGGCGTTCGAACATGGGGGGACAGAAGAAATTTCCCCCTCAGGTGAAAACGGTCAACATGATCTACGCCACCCACATCCCCAAGCAGGAACGGAAGTGAGCACTACGGGACGTCTATGCGATGGAGCCAGTCGTCCCTAAATTCAACCCATGGTTAGCTTGTCCGATCACCTTTGATCGTAGGGATCATCCTACTAGCATTCGTCATGGCGGCTCGGTCGCATTGGTCCTAACCCCAATCATTGACGGATTTCACCTCATAAGAGTCCTTATGGACGGAGGCAGCATCCTGAACCTGCTTTACCAGGACACAGTGTGCAAAATGGGCATTGATCCTTCAAGGATTAAGCCCACCAAAACCACCTTTAAAGGTGTAATTCCTGGAGTAGAGGCCCGTTGTACAGGCTCTATAACATTGGAAGTGGTCTTCGGATCTCCGGATAACTTCCGAAGCGAAGAGCTCATCTTCGATATCGTCCCTTTCCGCAGTGGTTACCACGCACTGCTCGGACGAACCACATTCTCTAGATTCAATGCGGTACCACACTATGCATACCTCAAGCTCAAGATGCCAGACCCGCGCGGGGTCATAACAGTCAACGGAAATATGGACCGCTCTCTCCGTACAAAAGAGCACACTGCAGCCCTTACGGCAGAAGTACAATGCGGCCTCCTCTGACAAACCACCAATCCAGTGACGACAACCTCAAGCTCCGTCAAGCGCGGGCAGAACACCCCGCAACAGGATCAGCAGGCACGCCAAGAGCACGACTAGCAGTCCGGCCTCCGCTCAAATCCCATCAAAGCAGCATTTGTACCACGCGTACACAATTACGCACTCAAAATACCATGGGCACAGGCGGAGGCGTAGCAGTGGTTCAGTCAACAGTACGGTATTGCTTCGTAACCTTTTCTTTTACCTTTAAGGACATGGCTTTAGTGCAGCTTCTCCAGAAGAGCCGGATTGTCAGACTTACATAGGAGAGCAAACCAAGGAGGCAATTGGCTTTGCGCACGGAAGGAAATACCCAGGTGGAATCTATTTCCGATCGTTATACCTGCTTTATCTATCTGTACGTAGCCTGCCTCTGGATAGGGTATGTCAAATAATCCTATTTATCTCCGCTTAATGCACTCATTGTAAACATACGCCTAAACGTATTATTCATCAATGGGAGATCATATATAGCGTCAGCTTATTATTCTTATTTGAGCATTTTTTCTTACAAATGTCTTTTAATATTGCATCCGTACACTTCGGTACGTTGAGTTTGCCAGGGGCTTCTTATGGCGCCCCATAATACGGCACGACAAGTCCGAACACTTTCAACAGTGCGGCACCCCGAACTTATAGCATTATATGCATCAGCTCCGAATCATGTCTTGGGTCTATAGTTGGGATAGCCCGGCTCCCTTGTTTTGGTGCCTTACGTTCCGTTATATCGGCTAAGGTAGAGCAGGGAGAACTACTGCGAGTGTGCCCTGGTTCTTCCGGACGAGCACCTCAGTAGAGAAAGCCGAAAACTGACCGGCATGATGTGGCGAGAGCTGGTCGCTGTTTGAGAGGTCTTAAAATCCTTAAAGATTTTTCCGCTTTAGGCGATAAATCGGCTTCGTCCGATCTAGGCGTGTATAGCGCCCCAATACGGTCTTCTGGATTCTAGGGGCTTCGCCAAAATTTAAAATTGTAGAATTCTATGGCTAAGTGAAGGTTATAAAGCCGCATAGTCCGATTGCCTTGTTCGCTGCGCTGGACACCTCCTTAAGGGACCAAACATTTGGATAAAGAGTGTCCGGGTTATCCACGAACACCCCAGTACTGGTTACATGGGGGCGGAAGCCGACGACTGGCCTACTTTCAAAATTTGATAAATAGCCGCACAGAAGGTAATATTTTAAATAACAAAAGCGCTACATAGCGCAAGTAACTTCGTCTTTCAATTACAAACATGACAGAAGTGAATTCATTCAAAAATTATGTCCTTGGTACATTCATCGGCCACGAGGCGAGCACCCTTCATAACACCATCATAATACTTCTCGGGAACACAATGCAGCTTGCCCTCTGGCGGCCCATCCTTCACCAGCTTCTCCGCATCCAGCTTGCCCCAATGCACCTTCACACGGGCAAGGGCCCGGCGGGCACCCTCAATGCAAACGAATCGTTTGATGACTTCCAGTCGCAGACAGGCATTCACCATCCGCTTTATCAGGCCGAAGTAG
Source organism: Triticum aestivum (assembly GCF_018294505.1). Classification (NCBI taxonomy): domain Eukaryota; kingdom Viridiplantae; phylum Streptophyta; class Magnoliopsida; order Poales; family Poaceae; genus Triticum; species Triticum aestivum. The sequence continues at coordinate 603,632,528 of NC_057801.1, forward strand.
CTAGTGGGCAGGGGCTCACCAGGCCACATCCGGACTATGAAATCCTTCATAGCCACTTCGGCCGCCCTGTGGAGTTCGACCAACTGCTTCAGTTGGTCACTCAGAGACGTTGGATGTTCGGCCCCAGCATACTGGGACTAGAACAACTTCTCCATTGAGCTCCCCTCCTGAGCACGGTAGAACTCTGCGGTGTCTGATATGCTGCGTGGCAGATCTGCGAATGCCCCTGGAGAGCTCTGGACTCGTGTAAGTAAAAGAAACGCCTCCTCCACATGTTTGCTTTGCATAAAGAATTTCTTACCCGCCGCTATCTTTTTGGCCTCCTGGATTTCCTACTGTGCCCTCTTGGCTTCGGCCTTGGCGTCTTTTACACTTGTAAGGGCCTTCGCAAGCTCGGCCTCTTTTGCTTTAAGCTCATGCTCCACGGACTCGACCCTTTTGCCGAGCTCCTGGAGCTCTTCTTGTACCTCGCCCACTCGGGCCTCTTGCTTTTTGCGCTCCTCGCGTTCCAAGGCCGCCTTGTGTTCGGCCTCGGACAATGCTTTCTTAAGAGACGCCACTTTGGTGGTGGCCTCTGTCACCAAATCATGACGCCTCGTCGTTAGAATAACCAATTCTATTTATACTTTACTATATGAGAGAGGGGAATCATTCACCTTTGCTCTCCTCGAGCTACCTCCTCGTGAGGCCGAGCTCTCCTTGTGCCCGCTCCAAGTCCTGCTTTAGGCCGACGATTTCGGCCGTACGAACAGCAGCGGCCAGCAGCACAGCCTGTTTATTTACATTCAAACTTATTGTTAGACTCCTGCGGATTATAATTGACCCTCCGTTTGGTTTTTCATTCCGAACACCAAAAAGAGTATCAGGGGCTACTACCTATCGGGTGGTAATGTCACACATTTTTACTTACCTCAAAGCCTGTCAGGAGGCTGGTGCAGGCTTCGGTTCGTCCGCTCTTGGCAGATGGAACCTTCTGAATCACTGCACTCATAAGAGTACGGTGCTCTTCATCTAGGGAAGCACCGCGAAGCGCTTCCAACAGACAATCCGGCGCCTCGGGCGCAATGGAAGTCCTCGATATAGACAGCCCTCCCTCCCTAACGAGGGGCTGCCCGCCTGAGTCCGGAACCACTGAAGGCTCCGGAACAGTGTTCGGCTGAGAGCCCGGCTTACCGTGGCTCTCATCAACATGATCCACAGGAATCTTGAACCCCGCAAGTCCGACGTCTGGGACGCCGCCTTGAGGCGCCTCCAGGGCCACCTCCCCCATCTCTGGGAGCCTTTGGGACAACACCTCCGTGTCGTCCGCAGGCCGAGGAGAAGTGGCCATCGGGAGTGAGTTCATTGCTGACTCACTCAAGGACCCATCCGAAGACGACACTTCGGGATGGGCCCTGGCTGGACTGCATACAAGTTTGGCATTATAACAAAACTATGAAGCAAAATTACGATGGAGTGCGGGTACTTACGATCGCACTAGGGGCTTCTTCCTGGGCAGCCACCCTTCCTCGCTGTCGGCGGCAGTGGCGAAGTAGTCCGGAAGGGACACCTTTCCCTTCTTGGACGTCCCAGCCTCCCCCACAGAGGCGGCCTTCCTCTTTTTCTCCCCCCCAGTAAGGGGAGGTGGAGTTTCTTCTTGTTTCCCCCCGCTTCCGCGGGAGGAATCTGCCTCATCATCATCAGACGACAAGGGTATGACGGCCTTGCGCCGGGGGCCTCTCCTGGTCCCTTGGTCCGCCGTCTCCGGCCCCCATCCTTTCCAGATGGGGCGGCCTCCTCCTCTTCTTCTTCTTCCCCTTCGGGGAGGAGTGCACCTCGTCGTCTTCGGACGAGGCTTGCGCAACCTTACATCGGAGACCCTTTCGGGTCCCCGGGGCCTTCTTATCGGCCTTCTTCTCCGGCCCCTTATAGGGCGCCAGGACCAGCATCTTCGTCAGAAGATCATTAGCTGGGCTTTCTGGTAGCGGAGCTGGATAGTCAATCTGCTCCGCTGTCTCCACATAATCCTGCACAAATATACACAATTACTTAAGACTCCCCCATGAATGTATTAGGAAAAACCGAATCCGGCGGCGGCCTGAGAACTCACCTGAATAGGACGCCGTGCGGCGTGGAGCCCACGGTCCTCAGATATGGGAGGAGGTACTTTAGAGGCCTTGAACAACGCCTTCCACGCGTTTTTGTGCTTCATGTCGTAGAGCCTCTAAAGCATCTGGTGTTCGGCTGGGACGAACTCCCACAGATTGAATGCCCACCTTTGGCACGGCAGGATCCGACGAACGAGCATGACCTGGATCACGTTGACAAGCTTGATATTCTTGTCCTTCATGCCCTTGATGCAGTTTATGAGTCCGGTCAGCTTTGTAGATTCGCCCCATAATAGGCCCTTCTGTTCCCAGGAGGTGAGCCACATAGGGGTTCCAGATCGGAACTCGGGGGCCGCCACCCAATTGGCGTCGCGCGGCTCAGTGATGTAGAACCACCCTGATTGCCACCCCTTCACGGTTTCCGCAAAGGAGTTTCAAGCCAGGTGACGTTAGGCATTTTGCCCACCATGGCTCCTTCGCACTCCGCTTGCTGGCCGCTCACGATCTTCGGCTTCACGCAGAAGGTTTGGAGCCACAAGCCTAAATGAGGCTTGATGCGGAGGAAAGCCTCGCACACGACGATGAACGCCGAGATGTTGAGGACGAAGTTCGGGGCTAGATCATGGAAATCTAGCCCATAGTAGAACATGAGCCCACGGACGAAGGGGTGGAGTGGAAACCCCAGTCCACGGACGAAGTGGGCAAGAAACACGACCCTCTCGTGGGGTCCTGGAGTTGGAATGACCTGCCCGCCGTTTGGTAGCCGGTGCGCTATGTCTGCGGCCAAGTACCGGCCGCCCGAAGACTTGCGATGTTCTTTTCCTTCACGGTGGAAGCCACCCATTTGCCTCCTGCTCCGGACATGTTTAGCTGTGCGGAGAAGACTTGAACTAGGGTGCTGGAGCTCGAGGAGGCGAGAGTGGGCAGAGGAGGAAGAAGGCGTGGGTAAGAATGGGGAACTCTTATCCCTTTATAGAGGTGACAAAAGCGGTGCGCCTCCCCACTAGCCTGTTGAGAATTGCTTACTTCCCAAGCGCCATGATTGATGGCACGGGGGGATTACCCATACTCGTATTTATGATAATCCCGTGATAAGGGGACATGATCTCTGCTTTAACAAGACGTGTCAAGGAAACCGCCTTGCAATGCACACTGTGGCTGGTTGTGGAAAAACGGTTCGAAAAATGACCTGACTATAATGGCATGTCACGTCGTCTAAAAGTTGTCAGCTGAAGTATCATTCTCTCTATGGTGGTATGTGAAGATCATTTTGCAGATCCAGACACGGTCTACGTGTTCGATAATAACCTTGGAGTATTCAGAGAAGGAACCCGCTTTGCAATGCCGAAGACAAGACTGCGTGCCGGACTCATCGTCATTGAAGCCTGGTTCAGGGGCTACTGAGGGAGTCCTGGATTAGGGGGTATCCGGGCAGCCGGACTATATACATCGTCCGGACTATCGAAGCGTGGAGATACAAGACTCAAGACTTCGGCCTGTGTCCAGATGGGACTCTCCTTTGCGTGGAAGACAAGCTTGGCGATCCGGATATTGTATTTCCTTCCTTGTAACCGACTCCATATAAACCCTAGCCCTCTCCGGTGTCTATATAAACCGGAGAGGATGGTCCGTAGAAGGCCGATCACAGTTACAATCATACCATCATAGGCTAGCTCTTAGGGTTTAGCCTCTATGATCTCGTGGTAGATCTACTCTTGTACTACTCATATCTTCAATATTAATCAAGCAGGAAGTAGGGTTTTACCTCCATCGAGAGGGCCCGAACCTGGGTAAACATTGTGTCCCTTGCTTCCTGTTACCATCAGCCTAAGACACACAGATCGGGACCCCCTACCCGAGATCCGCCGGTTTTGACACCGACAGGGAGCTACATTGACTCAGGTCTCCCTCTAGCTCAAAATCACTGTTACGATCATATTCTGAGCATGAATCTATAGGTGGAGAGTGTTTGCATTGCATTGCATCCAGGCTTGATTTCAGTCCCTTAATGCCAAGTTTGACAGCCATGGCATTGTTCTGCTTTATTCTTTTCATTCGTGCAAGCTCATAATCATTATGATGTTGTTCAGTATCTGAGATTCATGAAAACATGAAAAGTAGTCAGATTATCTATGGAATGCATTGCAGATTCAACTCGAAGAGTGCCTCCCTATAAACCCCTGCATATGCAAAGTTCACCCCAACCGTGCTGACCGGACCACACACAGAAATACAAACCTCTTATGTCTCTATAACAGGCAGACACACATTTCAAAACTGAAGCAGGAACATTAGAATCATATCAAATTCGTATTTGAACAAATAAACTAAGGAAATGTGAGTGGCATATTGTTTAACTTCAAGGGTGGAGTGCTGGTAGTGCGACACAAAGCAAGTAGGCAGATTGTATTCCATGTAAAAGATCGTAGTCTATGTAAAAGGTGGAAATGACACTTTCTTTCTATATAATGCAGTGTTTGTTGCCCACACATGATGGAAGAGATCACACAGAGAAATACTATTCACTCATGTCCGCAGTTCCAGTATAATGAAACAGGGTGGTCCACCCTAAAAGAATATTGACAACAAATATGACAAGGCAAACATAGATGTAGTGAATCAATCATTACTTGTGAGCTTACTAGGACAAGTATGCAGAATTGTAACTGTAGTAAGAGACTGTCCAAAATCTGAATCAAGAAGTTGGTCTAGCACTTATTGTTTGCAAGTAATCGACGTGAATAATTGGATATCATATTGAATGAGTAAGAAAGACAAGGAAAATTCTCAACAAACTTGGCCTGCAGTAGTAATGTGGGTCAATATCACTATGACCAACAATCCAAAATGACTAGTGGCTGCTCCAAGGGCCGGAATTTTGAAACCCTGTGAACTTTACATGTACTAAATATTACTGAAATATATCTGAAACATTAAGTGTAGGTAGCACTCAGTACACAACAAACCCTAATGATAGTCCTACCTAATGAGTAATGAATCAATCAGAAAATGAGTGATGAGGAGTGGCTGATGAGTGTTGAGGACGTATCTCAGGATAAATCGGGTTGTCTTAGTGGTTACTGCACGCCTGAGCCCTGAACAAACTGGGAAGGTAGGCACGGCGGCACGCCCAGGCAGCGGTGACGCTGTTGGGGCCGTTGCCCGGGCGAGCGGCTCCTGACCTCCTGTTAGTCCGGCGTCTCCTCCTAGAGTCATGCCGTCCAGGAACAGTAAGTCACCGGCAAGGCAGGCGGCTGGGGGCGAGTAGAGATCGGAAGCGCAGCAGAATAGAGGGGAATCGGGGCCTGGGCCGACCCAAAATCCCAGGGTGGGCCGCGACCCACCGTGGGCACCCTGTAGAGATACACACCCGAGCAGCGTACATGCATTTTTGAAACTAAATTAGGAACATTTAGTTGACCAATTAAACGACTCTATTTTAATAATATGAGATTCATATTTGAACAACTAAGCTTGTTTAGCTTGATGGGTGGAGCAGTGCTATTCTGACACGAAGCACGTATGCTGGTCGTATAGTGATCATAAAAGGGGGAAACCTGAAACATTTTTTTAGAAAAAGAGGGTTTCCCCTCCGATTTCTCATAAAGAAACCACCACGAAACCAACATGATCAATTAAACCCTAAGCATGATCAATTAAACCCAATTATGACTGTGCCATGGAAGATTTAAAGCCGCAAACCGCAAAAAATGCTATTTAGCATCCATTGTTTGCTTCGAACTAAGAACTAAATTCTAACGGCTGAAAAGAAAGTACAATAACCAAGTTACGATCTATTTTCTGGTTGAGATCAAAAAGTTGAGGAGATATGAAGTACCACCTCTCTTGCGGTGCCGTGTAGGCATCGGGGGTGCGATGGCTATAGGTGGTGTTGAAGCAGATCTGCGACGGTAGACGGGTGCATCAGGGGATAAGTCCTGTTGCGGTGGACGAGAAGGTCGTGTGAGCGGCCCCGACAAAGAGGACGATGATACGTCTCCGACGTATCTATAATTTTTGGTTGTTCCATGCTATTATATTACCCCTTTTGGATGTTTATGGGATTTATTTTACATATTTATATCATTTTTGGGACTAACCTACTAACCGGAGGCCCAACCCATATTGCTGTTTTTTTTGCCTATTTCAGTATTTCGAAGAAAAGGAATATCAAACGGAGTCCAAACGGAATGAAACCTTCGGGAGCGTGATTTTTGGAACAAATCTGATCCGGAGAGCTTGGAGTGCAAGTCAAGAAGCTCCCGAGGGCCCCACGAGATAGGAGGCCGCGCCCCCCCTGTAGGGCGCGCCCCCTATCTCGTGGCCCCCTCGGGCGTCCACCGACGTACTTCTTCCTCCTATATATACCTACGGACCCTGAAAACATCTAGGAGCACCACGAAACACAATTTCCACCGCCGTAACCTTCTGTATCCGCGAGATCTCATCTTGGAGCCTTCGCCGGCACTCTGCCGGAGGGGGAATCGACCACGGAGGGCTTCTTCATCAACATCCTTGCCCCTCCGATAGTTGTGAGTAGTTTACCACTGACCTACGGGTCCATAGTTATTAGCTAGCTGGCTTCTTCTCTCTTTTTGGATCTCAATACAATGTTCTCCCCCTCTCTTGTGGAGATCTATTTGATGTAATCTCTTTTTGCGGTGTGTTTGTCGAGATCCGATGAATTGTGGGTTTATGATCAGATTTATATATGGATATTAATTGAATCTTCTCTAAATTCTTTTATGTATGATTGAGTTATCTTTGCAAGTCTCTTCGAATTATCAGTTTGGTTTGGCCTACTAGATTGATCTTTCTTGCCATGGGAGAAGTGCTTAGCTTTGGGTTCAATCTTGGGGTGTTCTTACCCAGTGACAGAAAGGGTTGCAAGACACGTATTGTATTGTTGCCATCGAGGATAACAAGATGGGGTTTATATCATATTGCATGTGTTTATCCCTCTACATCATGTCATCTTGCTTAAGGCGTTACTCTGTTCTTATGAACTTAATACTCTAGATGCAGGCAGGAGTCGGTCGATGTGTGGAGTAATAGTAGTAGATGCAGGCAGGAGTCGGTCTACTTGTTATGGACGTGATGCCTATATACATGATCATGACTAGATAATCTCATAACTATGCGCTTTTCTATCAATTGCTCGACAGTAATTTGTTCACCCACCGTAATATTTGTGCTATCTCGAGAGAAGCCTCTAGTGAAACCTATGGGCCTCGGGTCTATCTCTTATCATATTTGCTTTCAATCTATCTTTACTTGCATCTTTACTTTTTGCATCTATATTATAAAATACCAAAAATATATTTATCTTATCATATTATCTCTATCAGATCTCACTTTCGTAAGTGGCCGTGAAGGGATTGACAACCCCTTTATTGCGTTGGTTGCGAGTTCTCAGTTTGTTTGTGTAGGTGCGTGGAACTTTTGAGGAGCCTCCTACTGGATTGATACCTTGGTTCTCAAAACTGAGGGAAATACTTACGCTACACTTTGCTGCATCACCCTCTCCTCTTCGAGGAAAACCAACACAAGCTCAAGACGTGGCAAGAAGTTTTTCTGGCGCCGTTGCCGGGGAGGTCTTCGCTCAAGTCAAGACATACCAAGTACCCATCACAAACCCATCTCCCTCGCATTTACATTATTTGCCTCTCGTTTTCCTCTCCCCCACTTCACCCTTGCCATTTTATTCGCCCTCTCTTTCCCAATCTCCTCCTTTCTTTTTCACTTGCCTTTTTCCGTTGCCCGTGTGTTTGCTCATTTGCTTCGTCGTGATGGCTAGTCTTCCTATCCTCATTATTACTCCCGAACATGAAATTCTTAATTTTAAGCAAAGGGAGGGAGAAAATTTAAAAGATGCTTGGCATAGAATTTGCAATGCTCAAAATAAATCTTCTAGGAAGCTTTCTACTTCCATTCTTCTTCGTAATTTTTATGTAGGCATTACTCCTTGGAATAGATGTGTTCTTGATACTGCTGCCGGAGGTGATTTCTTGAGTAGCCATACGTTTGATGCTTATAATGCTATGTTAGATTTGTTTGGCCCACCACCTCTTTTGGTTAATGGAACTATTTTAACTTTAGAACACGTTATGCAATGGCTTGATATTATTGAAAATAAAATTGCCACTATTGAGTTGATTGAAAATTTGGATAAAAAGATTCATAATCTTATCACCCAATATGAATCTAGGGTTGGAGTTACTTTGAAAAATCTTAAAGAGAAAGAACCTATAATTAATGAAAAAATAGATCTTGATTCTGCTAGAATTGGTAAACTTGAGGATATAATTACCAACTTAGGTTCGGCGTTTTATCCCATGAAAAACACTCCAAAACCCCCTACAAAAACCACCAAGTTTATCTATGTTCCTAAAAATAAAGGTGAAACTTCTAGTAAGGGAGACGCGGACCTCAAATCTATTTGTGTTCTCCCCAATGGTCTCTCTATCATTAAGGAACCTCTTGCTACCAATGAATTTCTTGAATTTTTGCCTAAAGGTTTAGCCATTACTAAAAAGGGAGAGATCCCTAGAGATCACAATCTCTCTACTTATGAATTTAGTGCCAAAGATGGCACTCGTTAGATCTATCTTCGCTTTTATGCCTAGCTAGGGCGTTAAACGATAGCGCTAGTTGGGAGGCAACCCAATTTTCTTTATGTTCTTTGTTTTTATTCATGTTTAGTGTTAAATTTTGTTTCTACTTTCTGTTTAGATGTGTTTTCATGTTTTATTTAGTGTTTGTGCCAAGTAGAACCTATAGGATAACCTACGATGATAGTTGATTTGATTCTGCTGAAAAACAGAAACTTTGCGCTCACGATAAAAAATTCAATAAATCACAGAAACGTGATTTTGCATTGATTCTTTTTGCTGCTGATCAATAGAAAAATTGTCCAGTACTTCCTATTTTGGTAGGATTTTTAGAGTTCCATAAGTTTCCGTTAGTTACAGATTGCTACAGACTGTTCTGTTTTTGACAGATTCTGTTTTTCATGTGTTGTTTGCTTATTTCAATGCATCTATGGCTAGTAATTCAGTCTATGAACCATAAAGAAGTTGGAATACAGTAGGTTTAACACCAAAATAAATAAATAATGAGTTCATTGCAGTACCTTATGTGGTGGTTTTGTTTTCTTTCACTAACGGAGCTTATAAGATTTCCTGCTGAGTTTTGTGTTATGAAGTTTTCAAGTTTTGGGTAAAGCTTTTATGGACTATGGAATAAAGGGTGGCAAGAGCCTAAGCTTGGGGATGCCCATGGGACCCCAAGATATTCAAGAATAGCCAAAAAACTAAGCTTGGGGATGCCCCGGGAAGGCATCCCCTCTTTCGTCTTCGTTCATTGGTAACTTTACTTGGAGCTATATTTTTATTCGCCACATGATATGTGTTTTGCTTGGAGCGTCGTGTATTATATTAGTCTTTGCTTTTTTAGTTTACCACAATAATCCTTGCTGTACACACCTTTTGGGAGAAGCCTATTTGATTAGAATTTGCTAGAATACTCTATGTGCTTCACTTATATCTTTTGAGCTTGATAGTTTTTGCTCTAGTGCTTCACTTATATCTTTTAGAGCACGGTGGTGTTTTAATTTTGAAGAAATTGCTAGTCTCTCATGCTTCACTTATATTATTTTGAGAGTATTTTAGAACAGCATGGTATTTGCTATTATCATAAAGTTGGTCCTAGAATGATGAGCATCCAAGTTGGGTATAATAAAAACTATCATAGGAAGTGAATTGGATGCTATGATCAACTTGATACTTGATAATTGTTTTGAGATATGGAGGTAGTGATATTAAAGTCATGCTAGTTGGGTGATTATGAATTCAAAGAATGCTTGTGTTGAAGTTAGCAAGTGCCTTAGCATGCCCGTATGGTTAAAGTTGTGTAACAAATTTGAAACATGAAGTGTACTTGGCTTGTGCATCCTTATGAGTGGCGGTCGGGGACGAGCGATGGTCTTTTCCTACCAATCTATCCTCCTAGGAGCATGCGCGTAGTACTTGATTTTTGATGACTTCTAAATTTTTGCAATAAGTATATGAGTTCTTTTGACTAATGTTGAGTTCATGGATTATACGCACTTTTACCTTTCCGCCTTTGCTAGCCTCTTCGGTACCGTGCATTGCCCTTTCTCACCTTGAGAGTTGGTGCAAACTTCGCCGGTGCATCCAAACCCCGTGATACGATATGCTCTATCACACATAAACCTCCCTATATCTTCCTCAAAACAGCCACCATACCTACCTATTATGGCATTTCCATAGCCATTCCGAGATATATTGCCATGCAACTTTCCACCGTTTCGTTCATCATTATGACACACATTACTTTTGTCATATTGCCATTGCATGATCATGTAGTTGACATCGTATTTGTGGCAAAGCCACCATGCATTATTTTTCATACATGTCACTCTTGATTCATTGCACCATCCCGGTACACCGCCGGAGGCATTCATATAGAGTCATATCTTGTTCTAGTTTCGAGTTGTAATTCTTATGTTGTAATCAATGAAAGTGTGATGATCATCATTATTAGAACATTGCCCAAAGAAAAAAAAGAAGAAAAAAAGGAAAAAAAGAATAAAGGCCAAAAGAAAAAAAGAAAGGCCCAAAGAAAAGAAAAGAAAAGAAAAATAAATAAATAAATAAATAAATAAATAAAAAGGCAATGTTACTATCTCTTTTTCCACACTTGTGCTTCAAAGTAGCACCTTGTTCTTCATGTAGTGAGTCTCATATATTGTGCTTCAAAGTAGCACCTTGTTTTTCATGTAGTGAGTCTCATAAGTTGTCTTTTTTCATACTAGCGGGAATTTTTCATTAGAGAACTTGGCATGTATATTCCTACGATGGGCTTCCTCAAATGCCCTAGGTCTTCATGAGCAAGCAAGTTGGATGCACACCCACTAGTTTTCCTTTGTTGAGCATTCATTTGTAGCTCTAGTGCATCCTTTGCATGGCAATCCCTACTCCTTATGTTGACATCAATTGATGGGCATCTCCATAGCCCGTTGATTATCCTCGTCAATGTGAGACTTTCTCTTTTTTTTGTCTTCTCCACACAATCCCCATCATCATATTCTATTCCACCCATAGTGCTATATCCATGGCTCACGCTCATGTATTGCGTGAAGGTTGAAAAAGTTTGAGATTATTTAAGTATGAAACAATTGCTTGGCTTTTCATCGGGGGTATAGAAGTTGGGAACATCTTTGTGTGATGAAAATGAAGCATAGCCTAACTATATGATTTTGTAGGGATGAACTTTCTTTTGCCATGTTATTTTGCGAAGACATGATTACTTTGATTAGTATGCTTGAAGTGTTACTATTTCTTATGTCAATATGAACTTTTATTTTGTATTCATTTGGATCTGAACATTCATGCCACGATGAAGAAAATTACATTATGAATTATGCTAGGTAGCATTCCACATCAAAAATTCTCTTTTTATCATTTACCTACTCGAGGACGAGCAGGAATTAAGCTTGGGGATGCTTGATACATCTCCAACGTATCTATAATTTTTAATTGTTCCATGCTATTATATTACCCCTTTTGGATGTTTACGGGCTTTATTTTACATATTTATATCATTTTTGGGACTAACCTACTAACCGGAGGCCCAGCCCATATTGCTGTTTTTTGCCTATTTCAGTATTTCAAAGAAAAGGAATATCAAACGGAGTCCAAACGGAATGAAACCTTCGGGAGCGTGATCTTTGGAACAAATCTGATCCGGAGAGCTTGGAGTGCAAGTCAAGAAGCTCCCGAGGGCCCCACGAGATAGGAGCCCCCCCTGTAGGGTGCGCCCCCCTGTCTCGTGGGCCCCTCGGGCGTCCACCGACGTACTTCTTCCTCCTATATATACCTACGGACCCTGAACACATCCAGGAGCACCACAAAACACAATTTCCACCACCGCAACCTTCTGTATCCGCGAGATCTCATCTTGGAGCCTTCGTCGGCACTCTGCCGGAGGGGGAATCGACCACGGAGGGCTTCTTCATCAACATGCTTGCCCCTCCGATGAGTTGTGAGTAGTTTACCACAGACCTACGGGTCCATAGTTATTAGCTAGATGGCTTCTTCTCTCTTTTTGGATGTCAATACAATGTTCTCCCTCTCTCTTGTGGAGATCTATTTGATGTAATCTCTTTTTGCGGTGTGTTTGTCGAGATCCGATTAATTGTGGGTTTATGATCAGATTTATCTATGGATATTAGTTCAATCTTCTCTGAATTCTTTTATGTATGATTGAGTTATCTTTGCAAGTCTCTTCGAATTATCAGTTTGGTTTGGCCTACTAGATTGATCTTTCTTGCCATGGGAGAAGTGCTTAACTTTGGGTTCAATCTTGCGGTGTTCTTACCCAGTGACAGAAAGGGTTGCAAGACACGTATTGTATTGTTGCCATCGAGGATAACAAGATGGGGTTTATATCATATTGCATGTGTTTATCCCTCTACATCATGTCATCTTGCTTAAGGCGTTACTCTGTTCTTATGAACTTAATACTCTAGATGCAGGCAGGAGTCGGTCGATGTGTGGAGTAATAGTAGTAGATGCAGGCAGGAGTCGGTCTACTTGTTATGGACGTGATGCCTATATACATGATCATGCCTAGATAATCTCATAACTATGCGCTTTTCTATCAATTGCTCGACAGTAATTTGTTCACCCACCGTAATATTTATGCTATCTCGAGAGAAGCCTCTAGTGAAACCTATGGCCCCCGGGTCTATCTCTTATCATATTTGCTTTCAATCTATCTTTACTTGCATCTTTACTTTTTGCATCTATATTATAAAATACCAAAAATATATTTATGTTATCATATTATCTCTATCGATCTCACTTTTGTAAGTGGCCGTGAAGGGATTGACAACCCCTTTATTGCGTTGGTTGCGAGTTCTCAGTTTGTTTGTGTAGGTGCATGGGACTTTTGAGGAGCCTCCTACTGGATTGATACCTTGGTTCTCAAAACTGAGGGAAATACTTACGCTATAGTTTGCTGCATCACCCTCTCCTCTTCGAGGAAAACCAATGCAAGCTCAAGACGTAGCAGACGACGATGCTGATGAAGTGAGAGGCCGCGATGCGAGGCTCCTGGTCCGTCGTCGTGGATGAGAAACGTCCATCTCTAGCAGTGGATGACGCGGTCTTGGTAGGCGCTCTGGCGTGGTGGAGAATGGTGGCGATGGATGGGGTGGAGGACGATGGCGATGGATGGGGTGGCGGACAGAGGAGGCTGGTGTGGGGATGTTCTAGTGTGGACGGTGTAGGAATGGGAAAATGGAGGGAGAGGTACGGGGAACCATGTTTTTGGGACGCACCTATCTGAAATATGGGAAAGTTACGAACTTAGCCCCCGTTTAAAATTTGGACGTCTCATTGGTTGGGGATAGGACGGTAATCTCGCATCTTGCCAGTATTTTCCCAGTGCAGTTTCGGGCGAGGAGAGGGTGTTTTGGCACCCACGTTTGGCACCCACGATGTATGAATAGGGCTGATAGGTAGGGCGGTTGTGTCACGTCTGAGTGAAGTTACAAACCTGCCCCTATTGAAAATATTTTCCTACATCGATTTCGGCCGAGTCGAGTTTGTTTTGCTGCCCACCGTGTATGAATGGGGAAATGGCGGGAGAGACAGAGGTCTTTCAGATGAGCTTGAATCAAATGTGTTCTGCCCCCATGTTTGGCGCCCACCATGTCGGAATGGGCTCAGAAGCGGTCGTGTCACGTCTAATTGAAGTTACTAACCTACCCCTATTGAGAGCAGTGGAAATCGGGCGATGGATTGTCTGTGTAAGGGGTAGACAGTAATTTTCATCTCCCAAACACTTGGGTTCGAGCAGCCGACAAGGGAGTGGACATTTTGCCGCTTCTTTCGAATTTTTGGACAATAACCATCCACGTTTTACCCTGGCAACTAAATTCGAATCCATTTTGTATTCCTATATGAATCTTTATAAATCGTTCTATGTGTTTTTATATATCTTCAAAAGCACGACAAAGATGTATTCCACTGTCATATATGAATATGATTTACAAATGCCGATACTCGAATTCAAAAGCTAGAATCCAGTTTAAGGTGAATTCAAATATTTGAAACCACTTTATGTCCTACTCAAGTGTTACACGCAGCATAATGTGTACTCCCATTTAGATATGTACACAAGCGATGTATCAAGATTCAAATACCGAGTCAATCAACCAATAATGTACAAAACTAACAGACATATAAACACTTATAGAGTATATGGATTAATAATATAAAAAAATGAGACCAACCCAAGGGCTAAACCTCGCTGGCATTTTTTTATAGGAGAAACTCCGCGAGCATCACGCGTCAAAGCCAGGACTTGAACTTAGGTGGGCTGGTAGCAACCTTAGCTGCCCAGCCAATGGGTCGACGCCCCATCCTCATGGATCAATAATATCAACTAACATACATAAGCCAGGCCGCTATACTTCTTTTGCTAGAAGAGCATCCTTTTTTAGTGATGCTAGTACAACATCTTGGCCCTTTCTGATGCGTGCCACTTAAGGTCCATCTATACTACTGTTATTGCTGAATGCACATTCAGCCCGATTGGCATATTTGTAGGTCCAGCACAACAATCAAAATGAAATGTCTTAGAGTCTTATCAATTAATATAGACTTGCACTAAAAAAATTACGAACCAAAAAACAAAAAAATTTATTACATGATCTCTAAAACAAATGGTTTGATCGATTACAGGAACAAACAACACAAAGGTTATTCAATTATGGAAAGAACATTTCACCTATGATTTACCAAGTGGGAATTTAATTTCCTTTTTTCCTTCAAGACCTTAATAATGTGGTCAGTCTCAGCTTGCTTCGTTTTGAAATCCACCAAATATTTATTGGTTGTCTTGAGTACTGCTTGTAATTGTGCTGTTTGCTTCCTCAACATGTCAACTTCATCTCTAAGTGCAGAAGCAGAATCTCTTTCTACCAATAGTTTAGCCTCTAGAGCATCAGCAGTTGGCAATTCATGATGCACGGTTGCATCGGTGCCACTATTGTGGGATGATACAATGTCCATGGGGACATCGCTCTTTGATCTTGGGCTAACCTGTTTTGCCATTAAAGTTCTGATTGGATTCTGAAAAGTTGAAGTTAGCAAAACATCTCAACTGGGAGTTTTGAAAGTGCATTACGTCGACTAGAGGGGGGGTGAATAAGAAATTTCTATGAATTCTTTACTGAGGAATTTCAGGGTGAGGAAATTCCTAAGCGAAGAACTACTTGCAGCGGAATAAGTACTCAAGTATAAGCATAACAGAGCAACAATATAGTCATCATGATGAAATGAAAGACAAACACAGAGTACAGAAAGCGTAAACACAGGATAAGCAGGGCGAAGACAAACTGACTAAAGAAATAGGATTGACGAATTAGAGAAAGTCTTCAGTCAAAGTCTTCAAACAGTAATGATCACGCACATCAACGCATAACTGAGGAAACGAAAGGGCTGAGGAAATAGAACCAGTAGGCTTGGTGAAGACAATGATTTGGTAGACCAGTTCCAACTGCTGTGACAGTTGTACGTCTGGTTGGAGCGGCTGAGTATTTAAACTCGAGGACACACAGTCCCGGGCACACAATCCTCATCGTATTTTCCTTGAGCTAAGATCACACAGACCTCGCCCAACAGTAGTGGTAAGTCTTCATAGGTGACTTCCAAACCTTCACACACTTGGTCACTCGGCAATCCACAACTCCTCTTGGATGCTCAAACCATGACGCCTAACCGTCTGGAGGATACACAGTCCTCAAAGGTAACAAGCGTCGGTTCCACATAGGAACAATCTCTTCAGTGATGCTCAATCACTTTGGGGTTTGTAGGTTTGGGTTTGGATTTGGGTTTTCCTCACTCAATGATTTTCACTCAGAGTCCTCGGAGGAATGGGATGCTCTCAAATGACAAGTGTCAGTTTCTCTCGGAGCAGGCAACCAGCTAGTGGTTGAAGGGGGCGGCTATTTATAGCCTAGGGAGCAGCCCGACATGATAAGACATAAATGCCCTTGTTTGATATGACCATTAGGTGGTAGGATATTTTGGACAGCTGGCGCGTAGCACATCAACGGTCGGATTTGAGGTTCGAATTCCTCAGGGCTATCATGTTCCTCACTGTGTAGGCAATCCGTACTGGCGAATTCCTAACTCCTTAGTCAGAACAAATTCCTCAGAGACTAGAAGATCTTCGTCTCTGTCACTGAAGAAATTGACTGAACCAATATGAGATTTCCAATGGCTTCACTCGAAGGATTGGGTAGGTGTAGGATTTTGAGATGAGCATCACTTGGAAATCTATTTCCTTAGTATTACCTCGACCCCCTTTAACAGTACGGTGTTTCCTATGACTCAATAAGAAGAAAATGAAACTACAAAAACAAAAGTCTTCACGCTCCAGATTCCTCACATGAATATCGAGTCTTCATGGTCACACCAATTTCTTCACTTTCAAAGTCCTCAGGAGAACCAAAGTCTTTAGTCGAAGATATTCATTTTTAGGGGTCGACTTTCACTGTAAATATCAAACTCCTCATTGACTTATAGAGCCTGTGTACACTCACAAACATATTAGTCCCTTAACCTATAAGTCTTCAATACACCAAAATCACTAAGGGGCACTAGATGCACTTACAATCTCCCCCTTTTTGGTGATTGATGACAATATAGTTTAAGTTTTCAACGGGGATAAACATAAGAATTGAAAGTACTCAATATTGAGGAATTTGATTGCAAGATATATAAGAACTCCCCCTAAAGATGTGCATAGTGAGGAATTAGCTTTTGAAGCAATGCACATTTGAAGAGTAGAATCATGGAGATCTCCCCCTATATCTTGTAATTCATACACGCATTTAACATATGAAATGAAGAATTTGAAATGCATGATGAAATATGGTGACTGATGTGATTCAGCATGCATGCATAACATTAATGAGGAAATAACATGCAGAAAAAACAGAGCAAAAGTATCAGGTCACCATCAGACTTAAGTTTACAACTCAATCAACAAAAACTTCAGAAGAGCGAGAGTTGCAACTTAACAAAAAAAACGCCTATATATATAGACCCGCTTGAAGACTAACTCAAATTTCTCCCCCTTTGTCATCAAATGACCAAAAGGGATGAAAAGTGAGGACTAACGCCCATGAAGAATTTCTTCACGAAGTCGATGGAGGAGCGTCAGC
This sequence comes from Triticum aestivum, assembly GCF_018294505.1. Taxonomy (NCBI): domain Eukaryota; kingdom Viridiplantae; phylum Streptophyta; class Magnoliopsida; order Poales; family Poaceae; genus Triticum; species Triticum aestivum. The sequence continues at coordinate 603,649,877 of NC_057801.1, forward strand.
GTTGTTGGGGTCGTTTGTTGGACAAGGGCCTGCCGCAGTGTCGTCCAGACCTTCATTTTCATTAGTATCGCGGGATGAGGAATATGAACTAGGCACCAAAGGAGGAACTGCAACTTTCTTGAATTTATTCGGTGGGGGCTTAGCCCAACTGAAGTCCTTCTTGAAGCCTATCTGCTTGAGATCCTCATCACCGTAAAGGTGAGACAGTATAGCCCAGGTGCGATCAAACACTTCATTAAGGTAGTAATAGTTCTTCTTCACTGAATTATATGTGGCAGTCATGTTGTGAATAATTGAATCAAATTGACGTTTCACCCATTTGTGATTGCGATCCACCTTTTGATGAAGACTGAGGAGAAGCTCACGATCAGTCGTCACCCTTGGAGCTGTTGCCTAAGGGCTTTGCTTGGATGCATTGGCGGCAGAATCATGAGTAGCAGAGTCATCATTGGTGTTGTATGAAGCAGCTTTACGAAACTGTCCATCCAATGGTCGAATGCCCTCATAAATAACAGTAGTGGCCTTGCCCTTTTCATCAGCTGATGAAAATGTCCGTTTGAGGACTTCAATTGGGGGCAAGTAGCTGCCATGGTTAGTGTATCAGCTTTGTAGTTGAGTGAAGACCTTGATCTGAGGAATCTCATAATCCAGGGAGCGCAAGGCTTCAGCTCAAATGGGGACATTGCAACGTTTGCCAAAGTCCTCATGAAGAAATCATGATAGTTCACGGGAATACCGTGCATGATGTTGAAAAGCAGATTCTTCATGATGCCAATGACTTCTTCATCATTCGAGTCGTGGCCTTTGATTGGACTCAATGTCTTTGTCAGAATGTGATAGACTATCCTTGACACATATTGCAATTACTTCACGAGGAATTTTGTCCTTGAGGTTTGTCCAGGCTTCATTGGCTTCATCAGCACTTGCATGAAATGATCTGACAACTTAGTTTCAGAGTAGATCAGACACACACATTCTGGGGGATGACTGACAGGCATGGCACGAAGCAATTCAGTTGCCGGTGCCTTATAGTGTGTGTTCTTTGTCATCCAGTCCAACGCCCAAGAGTTCACATCTTCAGCATTTCCTGTGATGTGCAGCGTCGCATAGAATTGAAGAATGAGTTCTTCATTCCAGTCGCAAATGTTAGTGCAGAAATTGAGCAGGCCAGCATCATGAATGGTAGCGAGGACTGGTGCAAAGCAAGGCAGTGATTCCATATCCAAGTGACGAATATGCTCATGGTCGAAGACTTTGTCCTTGTTGAAGAGCACGGAAGAATAGAAATTTGCTTGGCTTGCAGTCCAAAAGCGCTTCCTCCTCAGACGAGCAGAGTCATATGGATTATAATCGGTGAAGAATACATGCTCATTGAAGAAGGCATCAGCCTTGAACTTCGGAGTTTTGGAGAATGGATTCTTCGGTTGTGGCTGAGGAGTGTCAGTGATTTGAAGAATGACTTCTGGAATGTCAATCTCCGGAGCCATAGGCTGAGGAATATCTTCTTCTTCAGTAGCAGCCTGGGCCTCCATTTCTTCAGCATTTTCATCAGCACTAGTGGCTAGAATCTCTTCATGAATGGAAGGGGTGGCATGAATTTCTTCAGAGCCCATTTGAACTTCAGTTGGAGATGGGGACTAAGGAATTTGTTGAATTGGTGTGAACAGAGGAGAGTTGGGGTGTTGGCTATCACAAAAATCGCCGTTCATCACAGGAGTGGTGCAGCCAATGTCCACATCCTCATCCACTTCCATTTCTTCAACGTCGGACTCTTCAGCAGTAAACTGAGGCACTGGCGATGATACCTGAGGAGTTGAAGTGAAAGCCTCAACTTCAATTTCCTCATCCATCTGCTCTATGGAAGCAGTAGAGGGATCTTCTTGAATAGATTATTTAGGAATCTGATATTCTTCACCATAAGGAACAAGTTCCTTTGATGGCATACTTGCAAGAGGAACATCATCAATGGGATTGTCCATTGAACTTGTCAAAATCTTCGCCTTCTTGGGGGCCGAAGATTCTGTGGCAGCAATGCTTTCCTCTTCTTCAAAGCAGCACGCTCCGCAGCTTTGGTTTTCTTCACTTCCAGAGCAGAAGGAAGAATTGGTCTTGGTGTTGTTGCAGGTGGAGCAGTGGGAGTTGGATCAATTTCTTCAGGCCCAACTGATGCAGTTGGCCTGTCATAAGCAATTTCTTCAGGCGCAAAATAGAGTCTTCAGCTGGCCTGGCAGGTTCTTCAGGCGCAACACTAGTGGTTGCCCTTGCAGTTTCTTCAGCGGCTGGAATTTCTTCAGCAGCCCTGGTGCTTGCAGTCTCTTCAGCAGCCTGATTTTCATCAGCGGTGATGGAAATTCCTTCAGTGGCTTGAGCAGATGCTTCAGCCTGAGTGACATCAATGTGCACAGGAGCAGCAACACTTGAGGTGAATTTCTTTGCCAGCTTGACGAATCTGACTTTGGCACCTTGCCATTCAGCCTTGTAGGCTTCAAATTCATTGCTCAGCTTCTTGATGCCAGCTTGCAGTGTAATGAGCTACTCAGGCGAAAGACTGAGGACATTGTACTTTAGATAGTGCTGCTTCTTGTACTGCGCTTTCTTAGCCACTCTGGCTTGGTCATACTTCCACTTTTCTTCAGCAATGAACGCCGTCACCACGTGAGTTTGTCCAGGAGTGAGGCCCAACTCTGGCATTGGAGCATTGGGATCCTTGTGCCATAGATCGATGAAATCGAGCATTTTCTTCGGATCGATTAGAAGGGGCACAACACTCCCTTTGGCTCTAGCGGCCCGCTGCTGCCTGTCCATGATGATATTAGCTAATTCATCATCAACAACTTCATCATCAGACGGTGTTTGAAAGACCACCTGCTTCTTGTGAGGACTTGGTCTAGTGCCTCGTCCAGCAGTGGCCTTGGTCTTCGGCAGAGTGGGACCGGTTTATGAAGGGTGAGTAGAAGAACTTGCTGAAGCTCCAGAGGCAATTGATATGCCAGTGTTCCTTTGGCACGTGGCGAGATGCACAGGTGCTGGGGACTTTTCCGGAGGAGCTGAGGGTTTTGAGACCCGAGGAATTTGAGCAGCCTGAGGAATTGGGGCAGCTTGAGGAAATTGCCTTGGTGGCACTGAGGAAATTGGCCGTGAGGGCATTGAAGAAAACTTGGCCGTGAGGGCATTGCGAAGGAAGGTGGTTTCTTGCCTGGCTTCTTTGGCCTAGCCTTCTTGCTTGAAGAAGCCTCAGCAGCGGCAGCGACAGCAGCAGAATCCTCATTGAATTTCTTCACTGCTTCTTTGGCCAGCTTGGCTAGCTTAGCTTGCCGCTTGGCCCACTCATCAGCATTATCCTCACCATGTTTAAGGCTTGTTGGATCAGCCAATTGGCCAGGTGCCAGAGGAGGTATTGGGCATGGAGGGTTGAGAGTGAATTTCTTCATGTATTTGGGAGTGACATATCTGTACTCCCTCCACTCTCTTGCCCATCTTCTCTCTATCCTCTAAATGTGCACTTTGCGCTCATTCTTCATTTCCTTGCCGTGAGTTGCCTCATCAGGCGTGCAGTACCCTCCATAGATGTCCACATGGATCTCAAAAGCAGTATTAACCTCAAGCTTCTTCCCCCCTTTCTGAGGCCTTTTACCGTCTGCCATTTTCTTCAGATGAGGAATTTGCACAATCGAGTTCTCTGAAGAAGTATGCAGCTTTTCTTCAAGGAATGCTGCAAATGAGTTAAGTTGATGAGAACCTAGTGATTCAGTAGCAGTCATGTGTACCTGTGAACAGAGTATAGGTGTGAAGGATTTGGAGAGGTCATATGCGTTCTTAGAAGATTTTGTAAATTGAACAAGTTTGAGGAAATTGACCCGATTTGTCTTGAAGAATTTCACTAAGTGTTCTTTGTCTTAGGTTCCAGAGTTGTGCAGATCATGAGATTCACGCAATTGAGGAATCGTGAAGAAAAACATCACTTAGAGAAACAGATCAAGAATTGAAGATTTTGTGCTAGGTGTTTAGAGTGGAGTTGAAGGATAAACACCTTTTGAAGATTTGATGAAAATCATCAGTAGAATAAATGCGGTAAATGTAACTTTTAATTACCCTTGATGAAGAACACGATGAACTGTAAGAGTAGATTTGGAAGTTCGTCGGCTCAGATCTTCCACGCCCTAACTTGGCGGAGGAAGACGTCTACGGCGGCGCTGGAGGGAAGATTTCCGCGGCCGGCGCGAGTACGACGGCGACAAGGTCAAGGCAGTGAAGCTCTTCCTCACCGGCGACGATGGAGGTAGCGGCGACACTAGGGCTTGAGAAGCTCGAGCGAGGGAGTGAGGTCGAGCGGAGTTAAAAGAGAAATGAGGAAGGGAAGGGGGGTATTTATAGCTGAGGTGAAAAATTGTTCGCCTGAAGAATTTGGACGAACATGCCCCTGGCCCTTCTCATTCGCGCGATATGTGTCACCCACGTACTGAGACGTGGAGATCGTGTGATATCATGGGTGAATAGGTAAGTATATCGTGGAATGCGTAACGGTTTGAGCGGCAAAAGCCGAAAATTCAGATAAGAATATTTTTAAGTGTCGTTCGCAATTTCTTCAGCTGACAAGGACAGAGTGAAGAATTTGAACGAGTTTTAAATAGAATGCACATGAAGAATTTGTGAACAGACTGGGTTGAGTTTAGCATAGAGGGGGAAGGGTCCGATCACATTCACTTAGCAGAAAAATCAACTTGAAGAATTAGCAATAAGTGAATGCTGTAGAGGACATAAACTCATATATATATATATATATACATATATATATACATACATATATATATATATATATATATATATATATATATATATATATGAAGAACAACGACGGAAAGAGTGAAGACAATGCAAAGTTGAAGAATTTGAAAAAACTGAGGAATTTCAAAAATGAAGAAAAACTCAAATTGAAGATTTTCAACTTTGGTTGGTGGCGTAACCCATCGTATAAGAAAGCTAATTTCAGACACCGCGTACAATTCTTGTAGGGTTCTGAGAATCAATTTCTTCATTAATTTCTTGACACTTAGAGGGTTAGTCTTCATTGATTGAAGAAAAACGTTGCTTCGTGTGTTGCACATCTAAGTCATCAAGTCAGCGTAAGTGTTAAGATGTGTGTCCTTTTCAAAGAACATTCGAAGATTCTAGGATATTTAGCTCACACCGCAACTTTCTAAATCTCTTCTCATCCAAGGGCTTTATGAAGATATTGGCCAACTGTTCTTCAGTACTTGCATGGTCGATGGAGATGTCGCCCTTCAACACATGGTCACGAAGAAAATGATGACGAATTTGGATGTGCTTTGTCTTCGAGTGCTGAACTGGGTTATGAGCAATCTTGATAGAACTCTCATTGTTGCAGTAGAGAGGCACATTCTTCACGTTGATGCCATAGTCCTTGAGTGTTTGCTTCATCCATAGTAATTGAGCACAGCAAGATCCCGCAACAATGTACTCAGCTTCTGCAGTGGAGAGTGATACGCAGTTCTGCTTCTTCGAGGACCAACATACCAAAGATCGTCCGAGGAAATGACATGTGCCTGATGTTGACTTGCAGTCCACCAAATCACCAGCATAGTCAGAGTCTGAATATCAAATGAGATCAAAGGAAGAGCCCTTGGGATACCATAATCCAAGTGTTGGTGTGTGAGCTAGATATCAAAGAATATGCTTCACAGCTTTATGGTGTGATTCCTTCGGTGTAGCTTGAAATCGGGCACACATGCAAACACTAAGCATAATATCCGGCCTAGATGCACATAGGTACAATAAAGAGCCAATCATGGAGTGGTATACCTTTTGATCGAAGTCTTTACCATTTTCATTAGTGCATAGATGGCCATTTGTGGGCATAGGAATTTTGACGCCTTTGCAATCTTGCATGCCGAATTTCCTCAACACATCCTTGAGGTATTTCTCCTGAGATATGAATATGCCATTGTATTGTTGACAAATCTTAAGACCTAAGAAGAATTTCAGTTCTCCCATCATAGACATTGATATTCTTCACTCATCATATAGGCAAATTCATCACACGCCCAAGGTGCTTGCTTGAGGCCATAGAGGGCCTTGTTGAGTCTGTAGATGCGATCTGGAAATTTTGGATCCTCAAAACCTGGTGGTTGAGCAACATATACTTATTCCTCAAGCTTACCATTGAGGAATGCACTATGTGTAGCCTTGAGCTACAAGACGAGCCTTATTCCTCACCACGAGGCCATTTTCATCTTGTTTGTTGCGGTAGATCCATTTGGTATCGATGATGTTGTGCTTGCGTGGGTCTGGTCGCTTGACAAGCTCCCGCACATTGTTGAGCTCAAATTGATGCAATTCATCTTGCATGGCTTGAATCCACTCAGATTCCATGAATGCTTCATCTACTTTAGTGGGCTCTGTGATAGAGACAAAAGCAAAATGCCCACAAAAGTTAGATAAATGTGAAGCTTTTGAGCGCGTGAGGGGACCTGGTGCACGAATGTCATCGATGATCTTCTCGACTTGCACTTCGTTTGCAATGCAAGGATGTGCGGGTTGACGACTTTGCTTAGGCCCAACAGTTTCTTCAGGACCAGTTTCTTCAGCAGCACCAGTATGATTTTCTTCACGACCAGGAATGACTTCTTCAGCAGATTCTTCAGTTGGGATGACATCCTCAATAGCTTTGAACTTGATGGATTCCTCAGGTGACATTTCATCTAGCACAGGAGGTAGGTGCTCTCTTTGCGAGCCATTAGTTTCATCGAACCACACATCTACAGTTTCAACAACCTTGTGATGATTGATGTTGAAGACTCTGTAGGTGTGCGAGTCCTTTCCGTAACCAAGCATAAAACCCTCATGTGCTTTCGGTGCAAATTTAGAGTGATGGTGAGGATCTATAATCTAGCATTTAGCACCGAAGACTTTGAAATAACTTACATTGGGTTTCTTGTCAGTGAGGAGTTCATATGAGGTCTATTTTAAGAATTTGTGAAGATATACCTTGTTAATGATGTGGCACGCAGTGTCAATTGCTTCAGGCCATAAGCGCTCAGGTGTCTTGTATTCATCAAGCATAGTGCGGGCCATCTCAACAAGAGTCCCGTTCTTGTGCTCCATGACGCCATTCTGCTGAGGAGTATAAGGAGCAGACAATTCGTGAGTAATACCAAGCATATCGAGATATTCATCGAGGCCAGTGTTCTTGAACTCGGTTCCATTATCTCTCCTGATATGCTTGATCTTCACACCGAAGTTAGTGGAAGCCCTTGAGGAAAATCGTCTGAAGATTTCCTGCACTTCATTTTTGTAAGTGATGATATGCACCCATGTATAACAAGAGTAGTCATCAACTATGACAAAGCCATATAATGATGCAGAACTAGTGAACATGGCATAATGAGTAGGGCCAAATAGATCCATTTGAAGTAGTTCAAAGGGACGAGAAGTGGTCGTGATAGTATTCATGGGATGCTTGGCTCTGGTGATCTTTCCAGCCTCACAAGCCCCACAAAGATGATCTTTGAGGAATTTGACTCCCTCGATGCCAATGACGTGCTTCTTCTTCGCGAGTGTATGCAAGTTCCTCATCCCAGCATGACCAAGTCGTCGATGCCATAACCAGCATTCTGAAGCTTTTGCAAGTAGACATGTGGCAAGCTATGGTCCTGCAGAGAAGTCAACAATATACAAGTCTCCTTTCCTAAAGCCTTCGAAGACTTTGGAGTTGTCAGATTCCATTAGCACAAGGCAACGAAATTTGCCAAGGACAACAACCATATCAAGATCACAAAGCATTGAGACAGACATAATATTGAATCCTAAGGACTCCACAAGCATGACTTTGTCCATGTGTTTATCCTTTGAAATTGCAACCTTACCCAGACCCAATACCTTTCTTTTGCCTTTGTCAGCGTAGGTGATATGCTTCAGATGTGATGGTGACAAATCAGTGTCCATTCACAAGCTCCTGTCACCAGTCATGTGATTTGTACATCCACTGTCGAGGACCCACTCAGTAGCTTTGGGTTGTTCATCCTGCAGATGAATTAGTGCAACTTATGAACCCATGTACTTCATCAGTGAAGAATATGATATCAATTTCATCAACAGTAACAGATATAACAATATGAGGATGTGAGAAATGAATGATTCATTTCTTCATGATTAGCTTTCGTCCTTTCAAGCACATTCAGGTCTCCAGCAAATTCGTCAGACGAGTAAGTTCGTTTGGAGACCTGACCCTGCATAAGAGATTAGTTCTTTTTCTTCACCACCCACATCTAGAGGGGTGGCGAAGAGTTCATCATTCTGTGAGCTCCATAAGGAAATGATGGCATAGAAGCCAGTGCACTTTGTTTCACAGAAGAGTGGTTAGGATAAGCATATGAATAAGCAGAGAAATTCTTCAAGGACTTATGAACATAATGGTTTGAAGAATAATGCACATATTCATGGCCCTTAGAATTTCCCTGCGAAACAGAAGTGTTAGCACGATGATGTTCATATGAGGATTTTGATCCGCGTGAGGAATTTGATCCATGTGAGGAATTTGGTCCATATGAGGACTTGGATCCATATGAAGAATTTGATCTGGGGTTCCTATTCTTCATGGGTGGTGTCATTATGACATTCACCTGAAGATTTTCAAGGCATCTTTTTGGAACCCAGATTTTCTTCATAGGGGGACCGTTCCTGCAGTTAGTTCCAACATATCGAGCAAATACTTCACCATTCTGATTCTTAAACAGTTTATAGTTGGGGTCAAATGACTCATCTGAGGAATATGAAGAATCAGAAGTAAAGCCAGATAAAGTGCATGGATCTACAGGAGGTCCTTTCGTAGCAACCCATAAGGTTTTGGGGTACTGCTCAGGTTTCCAGTAGGTTCCATCAGCATTGAGTTTCCTCTCAAAGGCAATACCCTCTTTCCTAGGGTTCCTGTTCAAGATCTGCTTTTTGAGCACATCACATAGAGTCTGATGCCCTTTGAGGCTTTTGTAAATGCCTGTCACATACAATTCCTTTAGCCCTGCATTATCGTCAGTGATACATGTGGTATCCTCAGATGAGGAATTTGTGACCATAGAGATAGTTGAAGAATTTGCAGCAAGAGAAGCATTTGAACATTCAGGTGATGAATTAGCAGATTCACGCTCAATGCATTTCATACATGGTGGAATAAATTCTTCCTGAGCGGAACTGATCTGTTGAGCAAGCAATGAATCGTTTTCCTTCTGAAGATATTCATAACTCGCTTTTAACTTCTCAAGATCTTGCTTTCTCTAAAGAAATTCGTAAGAAAGCTTCTCGTGATCAATTAAGAGAGTGTTATGATGATTTTGAAGGTTGTCAAACCGAGTTTGAAGTCTCTAAAGATTATCTGTCAGAGTCTTAGTTCGATTCAATTCCTCACCCAACAGGTCATCGCTTCTGTCTAGTTGATTTTGAATCTTTTCTAAAGCCTTCTGTTGTTTCACAGCAATTTTAGCAAGTTTTGAATATCTAGGCTTAAGATTGTCATCAGATTCATCCTCACTAGAGTCAGAGGGGGAATGTTTGAGTACCTTGGCACCTTTTCCCATGAAGCAATAGGTGGGAGCATAGTCATCGTTGCCCTTATCAGTAGAGTCGGGGAAGTCATTTTCTTCAGTGTTGAAGATGGACTTGCTGACGTATGCAGTAGCGAGGGCTAGGGTAGGCACACCAGAGTCAGATTGCTCAGATTCCTCCTCTTCCACATTATCCTCAGATTCCACTCCAGAGTCCATTTCCTTGCCAATGAATGCCCGGGCCTTCTTGGAACTACTCTTCTTGTGAGATGAAGATTTTGAGGATTTTGATGATGAAGACTTTGAAGATTTCTTCTTCTTATTTGAATCATTAGAATTGTCATCTTTGTACTTCTTATTCTTTGATTCCTTTTCCCATAGAGGACAATCAGACATGTAGTGACCAGGTTTCTTGCATTTGTGCCAAGTTCTCTTCTTGTAGTCACGGGACGAGGAATCATCATTTCTTGAAGACTTTCCAAAACGACCGCGGCGAGAGAACTTCTCGAATTTCCTCACGAGCATTTCTAGCTAGTGGCTCAATTCTTCAGGATCACCAAGGCTGCCACTAGAATCCTCAGCTTCGGACTCAGATACTGCCTTGGCCTTTATTGCTCGTGATCTTTCATAGCTCGGTCCATAGAGATCTCTCTTCTCAGCAAGTTGGAACTCATGAGTGTTTAGCCTCTCGAGGATATCAGTGGGATCAAGTGACTTGTAATTAGCTCATTCTTGAATCATCAGTGCAAGGGTATCAAATGAGGTGTCAAGTGATCTCAGCAATTTCTTCACCACCTCATGATCGGTGATATCAGTGGCACCAAGTGCTTGAAGCTCATTTGAGATGTCAGTGAGGCGATCGAAGGTTTGCTGAACATTTTCATTGTCGAGTCTTTTGAAGCGGTTGAAGAGATTGTGAAGAACATCAACTCGGGAGTCACGTTGAGTTGAGACTCCTTCATTGACCTTGGACAGCCTGTCCCAAATCAGCTTAGCAGTTTCCAGTGCACTCACTCTGCCGTACCGACCTTTGCTCAGATGGACACATATGATATTCTTCACTTGAGAATCGAGTTGTTTGAATCTCTTCACATCATTAGCATTCAGAGATGGAGTGACTGAGGGAACACCATTTTCCACAATGTACCAGAGATCGTTATCAATTGCCTCAAGATGCATACGCATCTTGTTCTTCCAGTAGGGGTAGTCCGTCCCATCAAAGGTAGGACACCCAGCCGAGACCTTGATCATACCTGCAGTCGACATAACTAAAACTCCAGGTGGTTAAACCAAAATCACACAGAACAAGGGAGTACCTTGCTCTGATACCAATTGAAAGTGCGTTACGTCGACTAGAGGGGGGGTGAATAGGCGATTTTTATGAATTCTTCACTGAGGAATTTCAGGGTGAGGAAATTCCTAAGCGAAGAACTACTTGCAGCGGAATAAGTACTCAGGTATAAGCATAACAGAGCAACAACATAGTCATCATGATGAAATGAAAGACAAACATAGAGTACACAAAGCGTAAACACAGGATAAGCAGGACGAAGACAAACTGACTGAAGAAATAGGATTGAGGAATTAGAGAAAGTCTTCAGTCAAAGTCTTCAAACAATAATGATCGGGCACATCAATGCATAACTGAGGAAACGAAAGGGTTGAGGAAATAGAACCAGTAGGCTTGGTGAAGACAATGATTTGGTAGATCAGTTCTAACTGTTGTGATAGTTGTATGTTTGGTTGAAGCGGCTGAGTATTTAAACTCGAGGACACACAGTCCCGGACACACAGTCCTCACCGTATTCTCCTTGAGCTAAGATCACAAAGACCTCGCCCAACAGTAGTGGTAAGTCTTCACAGGTGACTTCCAAACCTTCACACACTTGGTCACTCGGCAATCCACAATTCCTCTTGGATGCTCAGACCATGACACATAACCATTTGGAGGATACACAATCCTCAAAGGTAACAAGCGTCGGTTCCACACAGGAACAATCTCTTCAGTGATGCTCAATCACTTTGGGGTTTGTAGGTTTGGGTTTGGGATTTGGGTTTTCCTCACTCGATGATTTTCACTCAAAGTCCTCGGAGGAATGAGATGCTCTCAAATGACAAATGTTAGTTTCTCTCGGAGCAGCCAACCAGCTAGTGGTTGAAGGGGGCGGCTATTTATAGCCTAGGCAGCAGCCCGACATGATAAGACATAAATGCCCTTGTCTGATATGACCGTTAGGTGGTAGGATATTTTGGACAGCTGGCGCCTAGCACAGCAACAGTCGGATTTGAGGTTCAAATTCCTCAGGGCTATCATGCTCCTCACTGTGTGGGCAATCCGCACTGGCGAATTCCTAACTCCTTAGTCAGACCAAATTCCTTAGAGACCAGAAGATCTTCGTCTCTATCACTGAAGAAATTGACTGAACTGATATGAGATTTCCAATGGCTTCACTCGAAGGATTAGGTAGGTGTAGGATTTTGAGATGAGCATCACTTGGAAATCTGTTTCCTTAGTATTACCTCGACCCCCTTTAACAGTGCGGTGTTTCCTATGACTCAAGAAGAATAAAATGAAACTACGAAAACAAAAGTCTTCACGCTCCAGATTCCTCGCATGAATATCGAGTCTTCATGGTCACACAATTTCTTCACTTTCAAAGTATTCAGGAGAACCAAAGTCTTCAGCAGAAGACATTCATTTTTAGGGGTCGACTTTCACTATAAATATCAAACTCCTCATTGACTTATAGAGCCTGTGTACACTCACAAACATATTAGTCCCTTAACCTATAAGTCTTCAATACACCAAAATCACTAAGGGGCACTAGATGCACTTACAAGTTATAACATCAAACCAGTTAAACAAACAAGGAATTAAAGAGTTTCAATTGGATGCTATTAAGTAGTTATTAACATCATTGTAACTAGTTGCAGCAGCAAAGTAGTTAAACAAACAAATTTTGCAAAAAGGTACCTGTTGTGGCACTGGAGTTTCTCTTGGATCCTGAAAAGTTGAGTAGCCACTAACGTGATTAGAGAAACCGGTTGCAGTAGCAAAGCAGTTAAACAAACAAGTTTTGCAAAAGGAACCTATTGTGGCATTGGAGTTTCTCTTGGATCCTGAAAAGTCGAGTAGTCAGTAACTTGATTAGAGCAACAAGTTACATCAACAAACCTATTACACAAATATATTTTCGAAAATGTACCTTCTGTGCAATTGGACTTCCAATTGGATCCTTAAAACTTGAAGTTGGTAAGATGATTACAGCAACAAGTTACAACAGCAAACCAGGTAAACAAGGAAGTTTATGAAAACATACCTCTTGTGCCAATGGATTTTCAGTTGGATCCTGCAAACTTGAATGTTAGCAATCATAAATAAAGTGTTGCAAGAGCCATAAAAAACTAACATCAAACTAGTAAGACTAACCAGTTTTGGTAATGTATTTAATTACACATGGACTAGTAAAACTAACAAGTTCTTGGCAAGTCGGTACTGTTTACCAGCAACACAAACATCTATAAATTTATTTGATGTAAGCAAAATGATTCCAACACATATATATAAGTTAAAAAGACGGTGTCCCTCATATAAACCTGACAATTGTCTATCTATGGACTTGCAAACATTACTAGTGCTACAAGTGATAACAGCAAACCATTTAAACAAACAGGGTATCAGAACGTAAATTACACGTAAATTCTGTTGCAACCTAGAAGTACATATGACCAGCTATCTACGTGCTTAAGTAGCTATTTAAGTTCAGGCAAACATGTAATTCTTAATAGTAAGTATCAAACACATAGATAGGCGCAATCTATAATATGATTAACAGGCTATGCATTATGTAATCAGTAGCAAACTAAATTAAGCCAAGCAACGTAATTGAACAATTTTGCAAAAGTGTCTAACTAAAATTCTGAGAAGCAGGTAACTTAACTTACGCTAGCTCTTTGTACAGGCACACTGCAACTTACTTTTTGCTTACAAGGTTCTACGAAGGAGTCCATGGCATCAATTGCTTGGATACGCAGTCCCAATACTTCTTTCTTCCCACACTGCATTGGTAAGTCGAATGGTTAATCTGATAAGATGATGCATCCTTGATATGTTATATGAGGACGGGTTGTTAGACTAGTTGTAGCCACACACATCACACCGGCTTTTACTATATATTTCATGCGATTACATTTGTCATATCATCTAAGCAATCTACAATAGGATGAAAAAACTGGCATCCTTCACATTATTGGCGAACTCAGTTCATAGAAACAAGCAATTCAACCATTCCATGGGTAAATCAAAAGCGCCACTGGAATATTCTTCACTACGCCAATCATACATGCAAAAAGGGGCGACGCCACCGTAGGGGCTGGTATGGGTGGCCGCCTCGAGTTGCTGGAAAGTGTGCACCTAGTTTGAGTCGTCCAGGTTGGCCTAGGCTAGTTTTGTTTGTCCCAATGCATGAGCAGGTAATGTAAAAAATGAAGAAAAATGTTTCAATTTGGATGGGCCAATCACGTAAGTGCAAGGCAGGCCCTATAGCAGGCTCGCGGACCAAATGAGCGCCTCCCATATCGATCGACGGCAGGAAAAATTCCAATTCGTTCGCTCCAACCTCCAGTCTGGTTTGCTCCTAACCTAGCCGCTGCTGGACAGACCGACACATCACTTCCTCATACCCTCGTTGGAGGGCGGTTGCCGGGCTTCAAGTGAATGGAAGGACAAGAAGATGAAGATCCAACCTTGGGTGTAGCCTGCGTGGGAGGCAGCAGCGACAACACGGGCAAGACATCGAGCTTGCGCAAACGGACAGTCGCAGCTTGCAAGAGCAGCATGCGCAACGAGCAGGTACATCACATCCCTGATTATATCTAATTCAACTGTTCAATTTCTAGCCAATAGTTAAACCCGACGGTGTGTAAAACTACTTGTATGTAGGGAACCTATGAGAAAATGAAACCAATTTCTGCTTATTTTATAACTCCCCCAATCAATATTGAACTGACTGAACCAGATGTATCTAATCAAGTTTCCAGTGCAAACATACAAGCTCATGTTGTTCTTGAGCGTGAAGTGTCTAATGAACAGACTACTAATGAAGGATTTGATGCAAACATTTTACATGCTCCTTGTGATGAACATTTGTCTAATGAGGGATCTAATGCAAGCATTTTGCAAGCTCCCATTGAAGGATTTAGTGTCTAATGACGATCTGCTATGTTGAGAGAGACATAGAGATTTGTAGGCATTGATGACAAGCAAATTATAGTACATTTTCATGGCTTGAGGAAACATCGAGGCCATCTACCAGAAAGTCCCCGTATCATGACAATGCAGCATAAATAGTTTTCTAATCTGTTGTTTGAAACTATTGGCATACTTATGCAGGATAGATATATTGATATGTACTTTGCACACTGGTTATAGGTGCAATTACACTTCGATATTTTCAGCCAGAGAGCGAATAATTCAAGCAGGTACAGACCATGTTAGTAGTCCTTGTACACCATCTTGCATTTTGTGTTTTTTGGTGCTTACATCATTTAGTGTTTTATAATCTGAACTACTTTGGATCATTAGCTGGTTTTCAAAGTGCATGTAGCTTCACATTTCTCAAGTTATGTTGATTTCCGGAGTGCAAGTGCCTTTGTATTTTTTAAGTTAAATTTTCACCCCTGGTAACTTGAATTCATGGATCCATCACTGCACAGAAATCATACACGCAGGCCAATACGAATTAAATGAAATGCAGGGACTTACGCTAGCTCGTTGCATAGGCTCACTGCAGCTCTGCTTGCACTTGGGATGTTCCATGTACAATTCCATGTTACCACTTGCTTGGATGTGTAGGCCTTGTGCTCCTTGCATCCCCCTCTACATTTTTGACATGGTGAATGGTTAATCATATAAGAGGAATCGACCTTGCTATTGTACTAGAGGACAGATACTTACTAGGTTATACCGGTGTGCAGGA
Organism: Triticum aestivum; assembly: GCF_018294505.1. Lineage (NCBI taxonomy): Eukaryota > Viridiplantae > Streptophyta > Magnoliopsida > Poales > Poaceae > Triticum > Triticum aestivum. The sequence goes on from NC_057801.1 coordinate 603,665,409, forward strand.
TGTGTACCAGATCCCGTAGCGCCGTCATGCTTCACTAAAAAATGGTTTTGCTTGTTTCAGATGATATCTCCAGAAGAAATAAGAGTTAAAGTCATAGTTGCATAGGTGTGTAAGCTAAGAGAGTAGTGAAAGGATATCCAAACATTGTCGAAATAGTGCACAAGGGAGTGATATGTGGATACCTAGTTCGGGTCGGCGTTTGGGCATGCTCTCCTAGCTAGAGTGTGGGTCACTTCAGAGCCGTTGAGGGTGATGCGTTGGCATTGGCGGGCCGCGCATGGATGTAGATCTTGAGTGGCAGCGGAGCACTATGATGCGGTGGACGAGACCGTTGGTGAAGCCCCGACAGCCTTGGGGCGGAGGTGCGATGATGTGCTCGATGAAGTAGCCCCGGTGAGGTGGGAGATGACATCGGTGAGGCGCACCTGATGCGGTGGAAGTCGGTGTCTGTGAGGTACGTCGGTTGCGGTGGCCGAAGTTGTCGGTGGACCACCCGGTGCGGTGGATGAGGGCGTAGATGAGGTAGCTCCGGCGCGGTGGTGAAGCGCGACCGTCGTCTTCGTCGTCGTCGTCCGGCACAGAGCTGGGGAAAGAGATGAGACGAGGAGCGATTCAAACTTTGCTTGGGTTGGCGGCGAATTAGGGATTTGAGCGCTCTGGGCACGGAAGGGGACGGTGAAGAAGGGAGATTTTGCAGGGCTGTAATTGGGGCCGCCAGATATTTCAATCCGAAACGTGGAAGCACAAACTTATTTTGTTGTCGTTCTTTTTGGGAGGGGAGGGAGGGAGGGAGGTAAGGCGATGGGTGGTAAGGCGATGGGTGGCTGGGTGCTAGCGTCCGTATGACACATGCGACCACCACGACACGACCCTGGTCTGCCTGGTGCACCTTGCTACCTCTTGAGCACTGCGTTGGATTTCCCCGAAGAGGAGAGGATGATGCAGTAAAGTAGCGTAAGTATTTCCCTCAGTTTTTGAGAACCAAGGTATTAATCCAGTAGGAGATCACGTTCAAGTCCCTCGTACCTACACAAAATGATAGCTACTCGCAACCAACGCGATTAGGGGTTGTCAATCCCTTCACGTTCACTTACGAGGGTGAGATCTGATAGAGATGATAAATAATATTTTTGGTATTTTTGATATAAAGATGCAAAGTGAAAAGTAAAAGGCAAAGTAAAAACAAAGCAAGTAATAAAGTAAATGAGATTGATATGATGAGAATAGACCCGGGGGCCATAGGTTTCACTAGTGGCTTCTCTCAAGAGCATAAGTATTCTACGGTGGGTGAACAAACTACTGTTGAGCAATTGACAGGATTGAGCATAATTATGAGTATATCTAGGTATGATCATGTGTATAGGCATCACGTCCGAGACAAGTAGATCGAAACGATTCTGCATCTACTACTATTACTCCACTCATCGACCGCTATCCAGCATGCATCTAGAGTATTAAGTTAAAAACAAAGTAACGCCTTAAGCAAGATGACATGATGTAGAGGGATAAATTCATGCAATATGATAAAAACCCCATCTTGTTATCCTTGATGGCAACAATACAATATGTGCCTTGCTGCCCCTGCTGTCACTAGGAAAGGACACCGCAAGATTGAACCCAAAGCTAAACACTTCTCCCATTGCAAGAACTACCAATCTAGTTGGCCAAACCAAACGGATAATTCAAAGAGACTTGCAAAGATAACTCAATCATACATAAAAGAATTCAGAGAAGATTCAAATATTATTCATAGATAAGCTGGATCATAAACCCACAATTCACCGGTCTCAAGAAACACACCGCAAAAAAGAAGATTACATCGAATAGATCTCCACAAGAGAGGGGGAGAACATTGTATTGAGATCCAAAAAGAGAGAAGAAGCCATCTAGCTACTAGCTATGGACCCGAAGGTCTGAAGTAAACTACTCACACTTCATCGGAGAGGCTATGGTGTTGATGTAGAAGCCCTCCATGGTAGATGCCCCCTCCGGCAGAGCTCCAGAACAGGCCCCAAGATGGGATCTCACGGATAAAGAAAGTTTTGGCAGTGGAATTAGGTTTTTGGCTCCGTATTTGATCTGTCGGGGGTACGTAGGTATATATAGGAGGAAGGAGTACGTCGGTGGAGCAACAGGGGGCCCACGAGGCAGGGGCGCACCCTAGGGGGCGCCCCCCACCCTCATGACCGCCTCTTTTGTTCCTTGGAGCAGGGTCCAAGTCTCTTGGATCACGTTCGGTGAGAAAATCACGTTCCCGAAGGTTTTATTCCGTTTGGACTCCGTTTGATATTCTGTTTCTTCGAAATACTGAAATAGGCAAAAAAAAAGCAATTCTGGGCTGGGCCTCCGGTTAATAGGTTAGTCCCAAAAATAATATAAAAGTGGTAAATAAAGCCCAATATAGTCCAAAACAGTAGATAAAGTAGCATGGAGCAATCAAAAATTACATATACGTTGGAGACGTATCAAGCATCCCCAAGCTTAATTCCTGCTCGTCCTTGAGTAGGTAAATGATAAAAAAGAATTTTTGATGCGGAGTGATACTTTGGCATAATTTCAATGTAAATCTTCTTAATTGTGGCATGAATATTCAGATCCGAAAGATTCAAGACAACAGTTCATATTGACATAAAAGTAATAATACTTCAAGCATACTAATCAAAGTAATCATGTCTTCTCAAAATAGCATGGCCAAAGAAAGTTATCCCTACAAAATCATATAGTCTGGCTAAGCTCTATCTTCATCGCACGAAGTATTTAATCATGCACAACCCCGATGATGAGCCAAGCAATTGTTTCATACTTTAGTAATCTCAAACTTTTTCAACTTTCACGCAATACATGAGCGTGAGCCATGGACATAGCACTATAGGTGGAACAGAATGGTGGTTGTGGAGAAGACAAAAAAGGAGAAGATAGTCTCACATCAACTAGGCGTATCAATGGGCTATGGAGATGCCCATCAATAGATATCGATGTGAGTGAGTAGGGATTGCCATGCAACGGATGCACTAGAGCTATAAGTATATGAAAGCTCAACAAAACAAACTAAGTGGGTGTGCATCCAACTTGCTTCTCACGAAGACCTAGGGCACTTTTAAGGAAGCCCATCATTGGAATATACAAGCCAAGTTCTATAATGAAAAATTCCCACTAGTATATGAAAGTGACAACATATGAGACTCTCTATCATGAAGATCATGGTGCTACTTTGAAGCACAAGTGTGGTAAAAGGATAGTAGCATTGTCCCTTCTCTCTTTTTCTCTCATATTTTTTTATTGGGCCTTTTCCTTTTTTATGGCCACTCTTTTTTTTATTTCGTTCGGAGTCTCATCCCGACTTATGGGGGAATCATAGTCTCCATCATCCTTTCCTCACTGGGACAATGCTCTAATAATGATGATCCCACTTTTATTTTTCTTACAACTCATCAATTACAACTCGGTACTTAGAACAAAATATGACTCTATATGAATGCCTCCGGTGGTGTACCGAGATATGCAATGAATCAAGAGTGACATGTATGAAAGAATTATGAAAGGCGGCTTTGCCACAAATACAATGTCAACTACATGTTCATGCAAAAAGCAATATGACAAAAGTAATGTGTGTCATATGAACGGAACGGTGGAAAGTTGCATGGCAATATATCTCGGAATGGCTATGGAAATGCCATGATAGGTAGGTATGGTGGCTGTTTTGAGGAAGATATATGGTGGGTGTATGATACTGGCGAAAAGTGCGTGGTATTAGAGAGGCTAGCAATGGTGGAAGGGTGAGAGTGCGTATAATCCATGGACTCATCATTAATCAAAAGAACTCATGCACTTGTTGCAAAAATTTAGAAGTCATCAAAAACCAAAGCACTACATGCATACTCCTAGGGGGATAGATTGGTAGGAAAAGACCATCGCTCGTCCCCGACTGCCACTCATAAGGAAGACAATCAATAAATAAAATTGTGCTCCGACTTCATCACAAAGCGGTTCACCATACGTGCATGCTACGGGAATCACAAACTTCAACACAAGCATTCCTTAAATTCATAATCACCCCAACTAGCATTGCTTTGATATTATCACCTCCATATCTCAAAACAATTATCAAGCATCAAACTTATCTTAGTATTCAACACACTCAAAAGAAAGTTTCACATATCTTGAATACCAAGTATATTATCTTTAAGCAAATTACCATGCTATTAACGACTCTCAAAATAATCTAAGTGAAGCATGAGAGATCAATAGTTTCTTTAAAACAAATCCACCACTGTGCTCTATAGATCTAAGTGAAGCACTAGAGCAAAAATTATCACGCTCAAAAAGATATAAGTGAAGCACTAAGAGCAAAACTATCAAGCTCAAAAGATATAAGTGAAGCACATAGAGTATTCTAGCAAATTCCAAATCATGTATGGCTCTCTCAAAAGGTGTGTACAGCAAGGGTGATCGTGGTAAACTAACAAGCAAAGACACAAATAATACAAGACGCTCCAAGCAAAACACATAACATGTGGTGAATAAAAATATAGCTCCAAGTAAATTACCGATGGAAGTAGACGAAAGAGGGGATGCCTTCCAGGGCATTCCCAAGCTTTGAATTTTTGGTGTCCTTGGATTATCTTGGGGGTGCCATGGGCATCCTCAAGCTTAGGCTCTTGCCACTCTTTGTTCCATAATCCATCAAAAGAATTCACCCAAAACTTGAAAACTTCACAACACAAAACTCAATAGAAATCTCGTGAGCTCCGTTAGTGAAAGAAAACAAAAGACTACTTTAAGGTACTGTAATAAACTCATTATTTATTTATATTGGTGTTAAACCTACTGTATTCCAACTTCCTTATGGTTTATAACTAATTTATTAGCCATAGATGCATTGAAATAAGCAAACAACACACGAAAAATAGAAGCTGTCAAAAACAGAACAGTCTGTAGCAATCTGTAACTAACGCAAACTTCTGGAACTCTAAAAATTCTACCAAAATAGGACGTACTGGAAAATTTGTTTATTGATCAGAAGCAAAAATAATCAATGCAAAATCACATTTCTGTGATTTATTGAATTTTTTCTTGTGAGCGCAAAGTTTCTGTTTTTTAGCAGAATCAAATCAACTATCATCGTAGGTTATCCTATAGGTTCTACTTGGCACAAACACTAATTAAAACATAAAACCACATCTAACCAGAGTATAGATGGATTATTTATTCCTAAACAGAAGCAAAAACAAAAAACAAAAAATAAAATTGGGTTGCCTCCCAACAAGCGCTATCGTTTAACGCCCCTAGCTAGGCATAAAAGCAAGGATAGATCTAGGTTTTGCCATCTTTGGTAGGCAATCCATAAGTGGCTTTCATGATAGATTCATATGGTAATTTTATTTTCTTTCTAGGGAAGTGTTCCATACCCTTTCTCAAGGGAAGTTGGAATCTAATATTCCCTTCCTTCATATCAATAATCGCACCAATCGTTCTAAGGAAAGGTCTACCAAGAATAATAGGACATGAAGGATTGCAATCTATATCAAGAACGATAAAATCTACGGGCACATAATTCCTATTTGCAACAATAAGAACATCATTAATTCTTCCCATAGGCTTTTTAATAGTGGAATCCACAAGATGCAACTTTAAAGATCAATCTTTCAAAGTCACGAAAATCTAGCAAATCACACAAAGTTTTGGGAATAGTGGAGACACTAGCTCCCAAATCACACAAAGCATGAAACTCATAATATTTAATTTTAATTTTAATAGTAGGTTCCCACTCATCATAGAGTTTTCTAGGGATAGAAACTTTCAACTCAAGTTTTTCTTCATAAGATTGCATCAAGGCATCAACAATGTGTTCGGTAAAGGCCTTATTTTGACTATAAGCATGAGGAGAATCTAGCACGGATTGCAACAAGGAAATACAACCAATCAAAGAGCAATTTTCATAATTAAATCCCTTGAGATCCAAAATATTGGGTTTAGCAACATCTAGGTTTTTATTTCTTTCAATCCCACTTTCATCAATTTCATCATCAAGATCTAGAAACTCCGAATTTTTAGAACGCCTTCTAGGTAAAGGAATATCATATTCAGTTTCATCAAGATTCATATTGCAAAACAAAGATTTAATAGGTGACACATCAATAACTTTTAGATCTTCATCTCGATTTTCATAGGAATTGGAAGAACACGCTTTAATAAAAGCATCTTTGGAAGCACGCATCCTAGCGGTTCTTTCTTTGCACTCATCAATGGAAATCCTCATGGATTTGAGGGACTCATTGATATAATGCTTAGGAGGAATAGATCTAAGCTTTAAAGAATCAATTTCAAGAGAAATTCTATCAATGTTCCTAGCCAAATCATCGACTTTAAGCAATTTCTCTTCAAGCAAAGCATTAAAATTCTTTTGTGAATTCATAAACTCTTTAACACTACTCTCAAATTCAGAGGGCATCTTATTAAAATTTCCATAAGAGTTGTTGTAGGAATTTCCATAATTATTAGAAGGATTGCTAGGATAAGGCCTAGGATTAAAATTCCCTTTATACGCGTTATTTCCAAAACTATTCCTACCAACAAAATTCACATCCATAGATTCATTATTATTCTCAATCAAAGTAAAGGCATATCATTGGGATCAAGAGAAGTATTTTTAGTAGCAAACATCTTCATAAGTTCATCCATCTTTTCACTCAAAACATTGATTTCTTCTATAGCATGAACTTTTTTACTAGAAGATCTTTCGGTGTGCCATTGAGAATAATTAGCCATAATATTATCAAGCAATTTTGTAGCATCTCCTAATGTAATTTCCATAAACGTGCCTCTCGCGGCCGAATCTAAAAGATTTCTAGAAGAAAATTTCAATTCGGCATAAAATTTTTTGTATGATCATCCATAAATTCAAACCATGAGTAGGGCAATTGCGAAGCATCAGTTTCATTCTTTCCCAAGATTGGGCAACATGCTCATGATCAAGTTGTTTAAAATTCATAATATCGTTCCTAAGAGTGATGATCTTAGCGGGAGGAAAATACTTAGAGATAAAAGCATCTTTACACTTGTTCCAAGAATCAATACTATTTTTAGGCAAAGAAGAAAACCAAACTTTAGCATGATCTCTAAGTGAAAACGGAAATAACTTCAATTTGACAATATTATTATCCATATCTTTCTTCTTTTGCATATCACACAAATCAACAAAATTATTTAGATGAGTAGCGGCATCTTCACTAGGAAGGCCGGCGAATTGATCTTTCATAACAAGATTCAACAAAGCGGTATTGATTTCACAAGACTCATCATTATTAAGAGGAGCAATCGGAGTACTAAGGAAATCATTATTATTGGTATTCGAGAAGTCACACAATTTGGTATTATCTTGCGCCATGGCAACAAGTAATCCAACACACAAGCAAACAAAAAGGCAACGAGAAAAAGGCGAAAGGGAAAGAGAGGAGGAGATTGGGAAAGAGAGCGCGAATAAAACGGCAAGGGTGAAGTGGGGGAGAGGAAAATGAGAGGCAAATAATGTAATGCGAGAAATAGGGATTGTGATGGGTACTTGGTATGGTTGACTTTTGTGCAAACTCCCCGGCAACGCCGCCAGAAATTCTTCTTGCTACCTCTTGAGCACTGTGTTGGATTTCCCCGAAGAGGAGAGGATGATGCAGCAAAGTAGCATAAGTATTTCCCTCAGTTTTTGAGAACCAAGGTATCAATCCAGTAGGAGATCACGTTCAAGTCCCTCGTACCTACACAAAACGATAGCTACTTGCAACCAATGCGATTAGGGGTTGTCAATCCCTTCATGGTCACTTACGAGGGTGAGATCTGATAGAGATGATAAATAATATTTTTGGTATTTTTGATATAAAGATGCAAAGTGAAAAGTAAAAGGCAAAGTAAAAACAAAGCAAGTAATAAAGTAAATGAGATTGATATGATGAGAATAGACCCGGGGGCCATAGGTTTCACTAGTGGTTTCTCTCAAGAGCACCAGTATTCTACGGTGGGTGAACAAATTACCGTTGAGCAATTTACAGAATTGAGCATAATTATGAGTATATCTAGGTATGATCATGTGTATAGGCATCACATCCGAGACAAGTAGATCGAAATGATTCTGCATCTACTACTATTACTCCACTCATCGACAGCTATCCAGCATGCATCTAGAGTATTAAGTTAAAAAGAGTAATGCCTTAAGCAAGATGACATGATGTAGAGGGATAAATTCATGTAATATGATAAAAACCCCATCTTGTTATCCTCGATGGCAACAATACAATACGTGCCTTGCTGCCCCTGCTATCACTGGGAAAGGACACCGCAAGATTGAACCCAAAGCTAAACACTTCTCCCATTGCAAGAACTACCAATCTAGTTGGCCAAACCAAACAGATAATTCAAAGAGACTTGCAAAGATAACTCAATCATACATAAAAGAATTCAGAGAAGATTCAAATATTATTCATAGATAAGCTGGAGCATAAACCCACAATTCATCGGTCTCAACAAACACCCCGCAAAAAAAGAAGATTACATCGAATATATCTCCACAAGAGAGGGGGAGAACATTGTATTGAGATCCAAAAAGAGAGAAGAAGCCATCTAGCTACTAGCTATGGACCCAAAGGTCTGAAGTAAACTACTCACACTTCATCGGAGAGGCTATGGTGTTGATGAAGAAGCCCTCCATGGTAGATGCCCCCTCCGGCGGAGCTCCGGAACAGGCCCCAAGATGGGATCTCACGGATACAGAAAGTTGCGGTGGTGGAATTAGGTTTTTGGCTCCGTATTTGATCTGTCGGGGGTACGTAGGTATATATAGGAGGAAGGAGTACGTCGGTGGAGCAACAGGGGGCCCACGAGGCAGGGGGCGCGCCCTAGGGGGGGCGCCCCCCACCCTCGTGACCGCCTCTTTTGTTCCTTGGAGCAGGGTCCAAGGCTCCTGGATCACGTTCGGTGAGAAAATCACGTTCCTGAAGGTTTTATTCCGTTTGGACTCTGTTTGATATTCTGTTTCTTCGAAATACTGAAATAGGCAAAAAACAACAATTCTGGGCTGGGCCTCCGGTTAATAGGTTAGTCCCAAAAATAATATAAAAGTGGTAAATAAAGCCCAATATAGTCCAAAACAGTAGATAAAGTAGCATGGAGCAATCAAAAATTATAGATACGTTGGAGACGTATCACACCTACATTTGAGAATGCAAACAAATCTTCTTTCATTTGCAAATGAATCTGTATGTATTACCATGCCCGTGTTTTCTTTGCAAATAATTAGTCATTCGAAACAAGATACTATAAATTAATTAATGAGGAGTTATTTGAATTA